>NW_028252331.1:0-73126 GCF_964263255.1 Lissotriton vulgaris | reverse complement strand
GTCCATAGCAACAGCCAATCACTAACGAGAACCATGCCCGGAAGTGCGAAAAAGTCATCATTTAGCTTCTGTGCCGATTCACAGCAGTTGTACAAGCCGGGGAGCTCAAGTACAAGTACATTCCAGCGGAGCAGGACCTTTGACGAAGTAAGTGCCTAAAATCTGTCACAAACGGGTGGCTGCTCGTGCGGGGGAAGGAGGTAGAGATACTCAAATGCAATCTCACCCCTTTTTTTGCTTGCAACCTCCTTTAAAACTCACCTCTCATAACAATAACATTATTACAACTTTGTCACCCACAGTGTGTGACTACAAGGCCTCCCTCCTAGGCTCCCTTGGGAATCATTAACCCTGAGTTTTGGGGTGAGTGACATGAAATCCCAATAACCTATCTGTGATGTGTATGGATGTGAAACAAACCGATGGTAAGACTGCAAGTTTATTGTGAATGAAATAATTCATGCATGTACAACCCATAGCACTTGTGATAGCCACAGGAATGCACATGGCATGGTCAACATGAAATACGTATCATTCAACCACAGCAGCATGATATAAATAAGTTTTGGGGAGTGGGTGAAACCCTTACACCATCACAACAATGGCTCCGGGAGGGTCAGTTTGAGGATGGAGAATCAATGTTAATAACATAGTAGATGATAACGAATGTATATATTATGTTTTCCTTTCTCTGCATAGGTAATTCCTCATCCAGATCAGTGGCAAGTATTAGGCTTGTTCCATTTTTTAACAAATTAAAAGTGCACTAGACAAACAGTATATATGCACTTACGCAAACAGTATATATGCACTTACGCAAACAGTATATATGCACTTACGTCTCTGGAAGAAGTAACCTTATTACGTCCCACCCTGACAAAAGCCCACGACTTAATTAGGCCAGATAGGAAATGCTGAAACATGTTGGTGCTGAATTTAGAGTTATAGTACCATCACATCCTAATACACGTTTGTATATATTTTAACCTTCCCTCCCACTCCACTATTAAAGAATTCTTTAGGAGTGCATGTGGAATTTTATCTTCAATGGTGCGCCCCCATACACAATATCTTTAAGTGCTCCCTGAAATATGGTTGATCCCACCCCGAACTTTAGGAGTTGGGGTGAGCCCCATGATGAAGCATGTGTAAAACAGAGGAGCACAAACCCATCAACCACGTTGGGATTGGGATGGATAATCAGAATAAACATATAATATCCCAACTGGTATTATTGACAGACAATTAGAATGGATATACAATAAACATTATCAGTAAGGAAATAAGGAGACTCATTGAATATTTCAAATGTGCTCATGGCATCATATTTATCTGGAGCCACATTGTTGTATCTGGAAAAGGTTGGGCAAAATACAGTTGTAGCAGCACTGTAGGTAAACAAATAACAATACAACCCAAATTGTACTTGCGCTCAAGGTGTGCATGTTATAAACAAGGTGATGACACAAGTGACAATGTGATCTGCATAAACGGCGCATCGTGAGTGGTGCTTGGATATATACAGTGAGTAAATGAAACAATGTGGCTCCAGCTGAATCATGAAGCTTGGCTGGCAGGCAGGCGCGGCCCAGGGCCTCCAGTACGGACCGTACTGGGGGTCGCTTCAGGAGGGCGGCGCGGCCTGTCTCAAGAGATGGAGGGCAAAGCGGGGCAGTCATACGGGCGGCCGTCCGGGGTGTAGATCGCGCTCCAGCAGAATTCCGGTGGGAGGGGCGAGGGAGCACACAACGCTCTCCAAATAGCAAGCGGAGTGACAGGGGAGCAGGCGGCCCGGTCCGACGTGGAGAGAGCGACTCTGCACGAGCGGGGCTCTCAGCGGGCAAGGGTGGCCAGGCTCCTGGGTGTCACAGCCTTAGGAGGGGGCGAAGGTGCGAAGGACTCAGCTCTGGTGGGAAAGAAGCACACAGCTCAATTGAAGACGAGCAAAAGCACAATGAACCCTCTGGTCCTGGGGTTCAGTTCAGGGGGCAAGCTCAGACCAAGCCCTTGGAGATAAGTTTAAGCACAATAAACAAAGTCCTCTCTGGTCTTTTCCTCTCCTTCCTCAGCAAGGCACCACTGCAGGCCAGTCCTTCAGCTTCTTCTTGGTCCTTCTAGTTGGGCAGAGGTTTGTTGTGGTAAAACAGGATCTAATGTTCAGGAGCTGGGCTCCTACTTTTATACAGAGTTTCCTTTGTCTTTTCAGGCCAGAGGGCCTGAGCCTGGTTCAGCCCAGTTTTGGAGCACTTTGTTTACAGGAATCTGCCTTCTTCTTTCAGGGTGCAGGGCAGGGACATCAGACGCTCGGCAGGAGGGGAAGGAAGCATTGTGGTGGCAGAGCACAGCCCTTTTCAGAGTCAAGGGGCACTCCTCCCACCTAGCCTGGGGGTAATCCCTCCATTCACCACCTGGCAGCCCAGACTGTCCTCTGGAATCCCCTAGCCCTGTCACTCACAGAAACCAGACAGCAGATACACATCCTAGCAGAGGCGGGCTGAAATAGTCAGGCAAGCAAATGCTAGCTTTCTAAAATTAGCACTTGCAAACACAGGATATTAAAATAAAATTTACTAAAATAAATATTTTATTATTCTGAGTTCAGGCATACTAAACTTGACCTTCTACCATGTTCCCTGGGCCTGCTGGGATTATAGAGTGTAATAATTCCAGCAGCCCATTCTGGCCTATGAGAACAGGTAGCCTTACAATAGTGAAAAACGAAAATGGCTGTAATTCACTATAAGGACATGCCACACACATCAGGGCTTGTCCGACCTTATGCTTACAATGCACCCTGCCCTAGGGTCTATCATAGGGGTGACTCACATGAAGTAAAGGGAAGGTTTAGAGGCTGGCAAGTGTGGGCACTTGCCAAGCCAGCATGACAGTACCAGACTGCATGCAGGTTCTGCAATGGCAGACCCTAGACACATTTTAAAAGGCTGCTTATGTGGGTGGTGCAACCAGCGCTGCAGGCCCACTAGCAGTATTGGTATTTACAAGCCCTGGCACTCCTGGTGCACGTTACTGGGGACTGACATTAAATCCAATGAGCCAATCATGGAAACCAATCAATGTATACACTTTTACATTGGGAGAGCATATGCACTTTAGCACTGATCAGCAGTGGTAAAGTGCCCAGAGTCATTATACTAACAAAAACAGGTCAGAGAGAATATTGGAGGAAGTCAAAAAGTTCAGGGAAGACCCTGCAGAGAGGGCCAAGTCCAACACAAACCTCTTCCAGCCAAAACGCAGGGTAGACCAATCACTACCGTTATGGGCTTCCCTGCTTAGGGCGATAGAACATGGACCTGGCCCGCAACAGCAGGGGCATATTCCAGTTCTACGCCAATCTGGACCCATTTCAAATCCTCTGTCCATACTCTCAAGGTCCACAAGGCCAATCCATGGGCAACCCTTCTCTCTTCACCTGTGGACACCACCTGTGCAGCACCTAATCTTAACTTGCTCACAGGTGTGTCCCAACAGACAGACATCAAGTCACAGTAGCCACTGACAGTAGTCAGGGATAAGACCCAGGCCTTATGCCTCTCAGGGCTCTCAAACCTTTGTGGAGTTACAGAGTGGGGAGTAGTAACCCCAGGTGCTTGGCACCCCTTGTCCACTCTCCCTCCTGTCAGGTCAGGTATGACATCCTGGCACTGACCCACCAGCCCCCGGCCTGTACCTAGCGGCTGGACCAGAGACTGGGGTGGGTACTCCCACTCCCGGTCCTCCTCCTTGGGGCTCTGTACCCTCCCACCTGGAGTGGTACCCCCTTCCATAATTGTCAGGGGCACCTGTGGCAGGTGACCTGCACAATTTGCCCACCAGTGCAGGGGTGCTATCCTGCAACTTGGGCACCAGGTCAGGAGGGACACCCTGCACCTGGCCCTCAAACCTAGGGCCTAAACCCTCTAGTAGAACCGGGGTCAGAGGAGAGGACTCCCTCCCTCTGCACCCCCTTCCAGATGGCTGTACCCTCCCATCCGGAGTAGTACACCAAAATGAGGGCCTGGTAGGGACACTGATTACAGATGTCCCTCCCTCCAGGTCAGGCAATCCCTGCCCCTGGCTTCCCAACTCAGGGACCCAACCCTGCGGTTGCACACTTGCCTGGTGCACCAGGACATCCTTGGGAGCACGCATGCTCCCCCTGAGGGTAACACATAACTCCTGTGTTGTGTGACAGTCTGCCTGGTGCAGATCTCCCGTCCCCTGTCCATCTGACAGTGCGGGAAGATCCCCTAGGACAGAAGTGGTGACACCATGGTCATTCCCTGGGGATGCAGTCCTTCTGACTGGCCCCTGACCCACTGGTTCTTCCACGGGGGACTTTTTCCCCCTTTCACCCCTCCATCTGGACCTCTACTCCCCCCCAACTGGAGCGGTACTGCCAGATACCAGAACTACTGGAGCTCTGCTTACAGAGTCTCCACGTCCTCTAGATACTGGGAGATCCTCCTCAAATGGCCTACAAGTACAGCCTAGGCCCCCAAACCTGATGTTCCCTTAAGAAACCATCCAGGCCCTGAGACTGGGTTTTGGGTACCTTGGGACAGAACCCACACTCACTCCTCCTCCTCTGAGACAGGCCGTGAGCCCCTACACCCTCCAGCTATACTGGGACCTAGCTGGGCAACACGGAACCTCTTCCTTCCCACAGGACGGGAAGTTCCCTGAGCCACTCTTGTTGGAATCACTCCCCAATGCTTCTTCAGACCCTCTGGAATCCACCAACGGGTCAGCCTCCAATGTGAGCTCCCTGGGATCAGAGAACTCACTCTCAAACAGGTGTTGGCATAGCTCTGGAAAACAGGGACTTAAAATATGCTCTACCAGTATTGGATCACACAGCCCCCTATAAGGGTCAACCAAACTATCCTTCACCTCACCATCCAGTGCCTCACATGTGTACCCCACACCACTCTCCTGAGATTGGCTAGACAGTAGCTGACGGTCTCTGTCCCACAGCCCACACTCTTCCTGGCGGTCTCCACACTAACTTCCCAGGACTTCAACTTTGGGGGATCCCCTCTCCCTGTACCTCTCATCTAGTCAGTAGAGTGTCCCTCCCACTACTAGGACCATGAACCCCTACGCCAGCTACCCTATTCCCTTCAGGGACGCTGCACACTACTGGAGCTACCTCCTGTCCTTGAACCTCCTGGTGTATGTTAACCCCCTCCAAGTCAGGTGCCACATCTCTGGGTGTGTGTACTACTCTCTCAGCACTAGATACCTGAATGTTGCTGCCACCATTTGAGCTGGACTCCACCTACAACTCAGCAAAGCTCACTTCCTGAGCTGCACACTTTTCCTTTTCAGCTAAGGCTCGCTCAATTTCCTTGCACTCCCGGTCTAGCTGCCTCAGCCTCTGGTCACGAGCACGAATCCGATTCCTTTCTTCACGAGCCAACATTTCCCAAAATGTTTACTCCTCAGGCTGGGGATCCTCCTCCTCAGATTCCTCCTCAGAATCATCTGTTAGTGTTGCTTCCCAGTGCAGCATCCCATAGCGATACAGGACTGCCTCAAGATCCTTCCTTGTAGATGCCTTCTCAACAGGCAGTCCCCTATCCTTGCAAAATACCTTTAGCTCCCCTATCTTGTAGATGTATAAAAGTTGACTTCAATTTTGACAAGGTCCAATAGGAGCAACAACTAACCAGAGTTCCAAAAACCAAATTCCAAAGGTAAACAGGGAAAAATAGTACGTGGTTGCGTTATGGTCTGAACTCACTATGTGGTGATCAATAATTTACTGTACATAAATCATAAATGCAAATTCGGAATCCTCACCGCTGACCACCAATGTTAGAATTGGGGGTATCTGGTTGGCACAGGTAGGCACTTGTGACAAGCAGGGACCCTCTCCTCTACTCAGGGCAAGGGTACTACCCCTTCAGAATAACCCCTGCTCACCCTTTAGGTTGCCTGGCGCGAGCAGTCAAGGCTGATCTTCAGGGCGCTAAGTCAGTTATGCCTTTATGACCACATAAGTAAATACAATGACCCACCACAAATGGACATCAGGCGTAGAAGTTGTATCAAAAATACGTTGCATTATATAAAAATATTTAGTTTATGCAGAGTTATCACAAGACCATATAACATTAAACAACTTAGGCCACCAGATCTAAAAAGAGGCAATAACCCTCTAGTATGGGGAAGAAATCTCTTAAGTGCTTGAATAGTACTGATTCAGCCAAGCTCAATGGTAGAAGCACGATCTCCCCTCTTTCCTCAAGCGGGCCCTGACCTTGTGACACAGTTCGTGGATGACTGGGCGCTGCACAGCGCGCTAGCGTACTCTGTGCGGGACGAGGCAGGCCGGCCTATCGAAGCTCACGCATCTTGCGGTGCGGAGCGTACGGTGCGATAGGCTTCAGGGTGAAGTAAGCGTCGCAGGGCGGCCGTACGACTCATTCGTGTTAAAAACAATGATGCAGGGAAATCAGAATGTTGCTGTTGGACCCGACCCTTTGGGCAGGTTCACCCCTAGACTTTTTGCTTTTTCCTAGCCTGTTTCTGGAACCTGGTGTTGGTGATTCTAGGCCTCTGCGCACTTTTTTTCACTGTGGTACAGTGTAAAGTGCTGGAGCTCTCTGTATGAAGGGTGAGTGACCTGCCCTCCCATAGGAATGAATGGGGAATATGTATGCCCATGATAGTTCCTGTTGTGTGGGGAGTGCAGGGGTCGAGTTTGGTATGTATAAACTCGTGAGAATGAATGCTGCAAAATGATGTATGCAGCATGACTGTGCCTAGTCTGGAAGTACTACTTTTGAAAGTTGGTATATTTGTGTAAGTTGGTTCTGGCGTGTGATTTCCTTGCCCTGACTAGATTGGTGGTTTCTGCCTGGCTTTGGCGTTAGCCTTAGCCCACCAGAAATAGCCAGTTCTAACATTGGTGGGTCAGCGGTGCGGATTCGGACTGGTGTTTGCGCAGTGCCATAGCGACAACTGGCTCCATTACAAAACTCTGCAATTGTTTTTTCAGATAGTCACATGTTTGGGATTATTGTTTTTGATTTTTTTCCTCAAGAGTGTCATTTTCAAATGTGTTCCTGCGCTTTATGTTTAGTGGGAGATGAGAGAAAGTGACAGGGCGGGACGCCAGTAGAGGGGGAGGTTCCCATAGATTAGGAATCCCTTGCTGGGTCCAGTGTCCAATCCCAAATCCTATCCCCATGTGTGTGTGTGGGTAGATAGGAGAGAGAGGGAGTGTGAGGAGAAAAGACTAGCTCAGGGGGTGGTTGTTCCCTGAGTGTAGTGTGTGTGTCTGGATTCCCCCAGTGTGGTAGGATCCAGTGGTGGCAGCTTTAATGTGTCCAGTGTGTTAACTCCCATTCCCCGCTCCCAGAGTTTGGTACCTGTGTCACGTGTGGTCAGGTTGAGTGATCAGGGGTGGTAAAAACTGCCTTACCAGTCCGAGGGGGGGGGAGTGTGCGAATGAGTTATGTGCTGAACTGGAGGAGCTGGTGTGAGTTTTTTTAAAGGAGCTTGCACGTGAGGTGTACCTCTGGTGGTGTGCGGGAGGTCCTGCAGAGGAACTGGACAAGAAGGTAGATGTCTGGCGGTGTGCTAGATGTCTTGCAGTGGCATTAGGGAGTGATTCTAAAAGCAGCGGCTTGTGTATCTGATGATCCTGTGTAGGTGAAGAGGTTCATGTGTAGCCCAGCTAGATCCCAGTAGGATGGTAGGGGTGTAGGGGCTCACGTCCTGTCTCAGTGGAGGCGGAGTGAGTGTGGGACGGTGTGTCCCACGTTGGCCTGAAACCTTATCTCAGGGCCCGGAGGGTTCCCTAAGGGAGCGCCAGGTCAGGGGCCTAGGCTGTACATACAGGTCATTTGAGGAGGATCTTCCTGTGTCTAGAGGACGGGGAGTGTCTGTAACCAGAACTCCGGCGGTCCTAGTGTTGGGCAGTACCGCTCCTAGTGGAGGGTGCAGAAGTCCTGGCTCGCTGAGCATTTGACCGTCTAGAGTGCTTGACCATTTGTGGGGCCTCTGGAGGTCGTTCCCCGAGGAGGGGGGAAGCCAGGTTTGGGTTGTGGCCTGACCTGGGAGGAGTACTGGAGGAAAGTGTGTCACTGATACGCCGCTGGCGTGTGCTCTGTCTAGCCTTGGACATACTGAGAATCACCCTGTGATAGGGAGTACTGAAGGAGAGTGTGTCACTGATACGCCGCTGGCGTGTGCTCTGTCTAGCCTGGGACATACTGAGAATCACCCTGTGATAGGGAGTGCTGGAGGAGGGTGTGTCGCTGATACGCCGCTGGCGTGTGCTCTGTCTAGCCTGAGACATACTGGGCCTGTAGTAATGGAACTGGAAGGGGGTGCAGAGGGACAGTGTCCTTACTTCTGACCCCGGTGCAACCTGAGGGTTTAGATCTTAGGTTGGGAGATTAGGAAACTTCTAGGTCAAGAGGAATCTCTGCCCAAGTGGATCAGCTGAAGAGACTGAGGGGGCTGCCCTTGCTGTGTGTTCTGGGACTCACATGCAGTTTGTTGTTTCCACTAAGGTAGAGGAAAGGGGGCTTTGCGGTGTGCTGTGTCCCCCCCACCTGCTTGAAGAGGAACTGTGCTGTGTGCTTTGTACCTCAGAAGTGAAATAGTTTCCAGGTGGTAGACCAGTGACGGAGTGAGGTCCTGATCTGGTAGGAGAATTGTGTTCTGGTGAGTGCTTCTCTGTGAGGGTGCGGAAACCCAGAAGTAGAGGTAGGGTGGGGCATTCTTGCCCGAGACCTCTGGTCAGCTTGGGGGTGTGGACCCTAGGTTGTTGGATCAGTGGTAGTTGTAGCTACACTGAGAGAGGGAGTGGAGAATGGCTATTGTGTGCCAGGGGTTATTGCCCCCCGCTCTGTGGATTGGTTAGGACCTGTGATTTGGATGGTCTTGGCTGTGGATGACTAGGGAGTACCCGTGGGGTGTCCTAGTTATGTCAGAGAGTTATTGTTTAGAGGTAACCAGGTAGGTTCAGAGTGGCGAAAAAACGGAGGTTGTCCCTGCCGTGCAGGGCCGTGTCCGTGGTTTTTGTCGCCCAAAGCAGTGAAGCCCATCAGTGGAGTGATTGGTCTACCCTGCGTTTTGGCTGGAAGGGGGCTGTGTTGGACCCGGCCCTTTGGGCAGGTTCACCCCTAGACTTTTTGCTTTTTCCTAGCCTGTTTCTGGAACCTGGTGTTGGTGATTCTAGGCCTCTGCGCACTTTTTTTCACTGTGGTACAGTGTAAAGTGCTGGAGCTCTCTGTATGAAGGGTGAGTGACCTGCCCTCCCATAGGAATGAATGGGGAATATGTATGCCCATGATAGTTCCTGTTGTGTGGGGAGTGCAGGGGTCGAGTTTGGTATGTATAAACTCGTGAGAATGAATGCTGCAAAATGATGTATGCAGCATGACTGTGCCTAGTCTGGAAGTACTACTTTTGAAAGTTGGTATATTTGTGTAAGTTGGTTCTGGCGTGTGATTGGCTGGTGAGTCTGCCCAGGAGTGCCTGGACCTGCTGGTGGATGGACTGTCCGGTTTGAGTAGGACAGGGTCTGCAGGGTCTGCAAGGCCCCAGAGGAGGGGGTCTGAGTCAGCCGTGGATGAAAGGCCCCTCTGCTGTCAGGGATGGGAGGAAAGAGCGTCTGGTGGTGCCGGGCCGTGCCTGTCGCCCACCCTGCTGGCTCTCCATCCTCCATCCTGACGGCCCACTGTCACCTCTGGCCCTGAAGCTGTCAGGAAGACGGAAACCAGAAACATTCCAGTACTCGGGGCCCCTTGCACGAAGTACTTCAAAGGCATTCCTGGGTATAAGAAGGAGCTGTGTCTCCTTCCAACTTGTTCTTGTTCTAGCTCTTGTGGCTGACTTGGATCTACCAGGGGTGGGCGCTGCCCAGCCCCTGGGTGCCTGGATTCCTGGACTCCTGGGGGACCCTTCTGCCCTGCCTGGGCTGAAGGGGGGACTTGGCTTTGCCCCTAGGGAAGCTCTGGGACCTTGGCAACATGGAGAAGCTGCCTTTTCCTGGGGAGAGCGCTGGAGTTGGTTCCTAGCGCCTGGAGGCGCTGTGCTTCGCCTTGAGCGCCTGGGAGCGCTCTGCCTGCTGTCTAGCGCTTTGGAGCGCTTCATTTCCCCCAAGCGCTTGAGGGCGCGTTTTCTGGACTTCCTAGCGCTTAGGAGCGCTTTCATGCTCGTTTATAGCGCTGGATGCGCTGAGGAGTCCTGGCCGTATTTACTTCATTAATTACGAGTGCCCACCTCGATCTGCCGCGGAGAGAAACAAACCACGAAGGGGCCGCGACCGGATTGGCCGAGACCCGAGGAGAGGCGCGCCCTGATTGGCCGCTGGCCCGGAGAGTCGCGCTCCGGTTGGTCGAGACGCCTGCAGAGGCTCTGGCGTCATTGGGGGCTCACCGAACGAGCCGCGATGGGATTGGCCCATCGCTCGTGACCCGGTGGAGAGGAGGCGGCGAGGAAGAGAGGTGGCGGCCGGCTAACAGGGCTCCCGTGTGCCGAGGGAGCCCTGCAGGGAGAGAAGAGACTGCCCCCGGGAGCCTGGCTGGCTCCGCTCTGCGTCCCGGTCCCGAGACGGGGGACCGGGCCAAGCGAGGAGAGTCTGGGAGGAGCAGGAGCACCTCCGTGGCCGCCGAGCCCCGCCCCCGCCGCACAGGAGACCCGGTGAGTCTGGGCTGAGGGCCGGGCAGAGTGAGACAGAAGGGAGGAGGGGCGCCGGGACACGTTGCCGGTGTCCGCCCCCCCCGTGGCGCGAGAGGGCGCCTGTTGTCATTACGAAGCCACGAAGGCTTCAAGGGCGGCCCCTGTTGGCAGTGGGTCGCCCCAACGCATTACGAAGCCTTCAAGGGCGGCCCCAGTTGGCAGTGGGTCGCCCCAACGCGCGTGAGCCTAGAGAGGCTCAGAGGGGCCCCATTATGTTTATGAGCCCGTTTGGCTCCAGAGAAGGCCATATCCGAGAGGGGGGACTTCGGGGCATATTGTCGGTGCTCGTCCCTTCCTGCCCCCGAGTGTGAGGGCTAGAGTCCGGTGAGGCTCATGGGGGCACCATTGCTTTAAGAGCCGGTGTGGCTCCAACGTTTGGCATGTTGCTTTAGAGCCTCTGTGGCTCCAACGTCTGGGGCATGTGTGTCATGCCCAGAGCCTGTGTGGCTCCAGCAGTGGCGCAGTTGGCGCCTGAGGGCCAGTGAGGGCCCTGGCGCAATTTTATTGTTCCCCAGGTGCCCAGCACTTAGTGGGCACCTGCTACGTTTAGGCTTTTTGTACTGAGACTGGCGCTGCATGGCAGCGCACCCCTGACACTGAGACTCAGGGCGTCTGAGCCCCAACAAGGCCGTTGGCCTAGGGACTGCCACAGGTGGTGGCTTATGTGAGTTTGCGCAATGGTATGGTTATTGCACCTCTGAATGTGATCTCTTGCATCATGTGTTATTCCTGCACCTCTGAAGGTTTTTAGGCCCCATGTGATTTTTGCGCTATTGTATTACTGTAACACCTCGGGATGTTTTATGCATTAGGTGTCTTTCTTTTCATGCGCTGCACCTCTGAATGTTTAGTCATCATGTGTCTTCTTGCGCTGCACCCCTGAATGTATTTTGATTGCATCATGTGCTCTGTCTTTAACACCGCTGAATGTGTAGGTCTATAAATCATGTGTTTTCTTTCTTTACTACTCCTCTGAATGTATATTCATGCATCATGGGTAATGTGTTCTGATTTATACCCCTAAGTGGATTTTATCCTTAGGTGGTTGTTCTTTCTAGTACAGGTGGTCCTAGTGAGGTCCTGGTTACCTGCGTGACATGCTCCTAAGGTGTTTAGGGTAAGCATGAGCGGATTTTGCGGATTGGCAATCCGCGAATTTGCGGATTTGCAAACTCGCAATCCGCAAAATCCGCGAATTCCCGCGAATTTGCGGATTTTTTTTTTTTTTTGTGTTCGCCCGTGTTTCTGCCAGTTCGCGAGGGTTTTTACAATTTCGCAATTTGCGAACTTACCTGTCGGGTCGCAAGTTTTGCGAACTTGTTGTTTCTACGTGTCCAACCTGTTTGGGACACTCTTCTTCATCACTGCCACTCTCTGTCACCACTGCCACTCTCTGACTACTCATGCCACCCTCTGGCCCACCCATGCCACCCTCTGTTTCATCACCACACCCTCTGGTTGTCCAGTGTACATTATTTTTGGCAAAGCAAAGCACACCTTCCCTGCCTCAAGTGACCTGAATTAATTTGGGGCTGATTAATGTGTCACAGAATATTTTTTTAGCTGGCACCTGCTTCCTTAGTGCGCCCTGATTAGTGATCTTTTGCACTTGCTAAGTGCTTTCATTGTTGCAAAATTAGTTACAACACCTGCCCTGCCCCAACTGACAATAATGAATTAGGGGCTGATTAATGGATTTTAACTTCCAGCCTGGCTCCTGCTTGTCTCCCTTAGCTGTAATTCAGGACCTTTGTGGCATATGTGTAACTATTCTGAGGTTCAGAGCAGGGTCACATAATAGTTGCAACTGGCAACTGAACTCTGGAGGGGCCCCTCAGGAAGCACTACAGGAAATGGCTACTAATGATGAGCCTGAACTTTTGAACCTGGTAAGTAGTTACTTTCAGTTTTGCTAAAATCGTATTTCTGCAATTTCGCACTTATTCGCGGGGCGCGAACTCACGCGAACAGTGCGAGCAGTGCGAGCAAAATCCGCTGCTCGCGGATTTGCGGATTTTTCAGGAAATTCGCAAATCTCGCGGATTGCGGATTTCCCGAAAATCCGCAAAATCCGCGAGCGGAACGGATTTTCCGCCCATGCCTAGTTTAGGGTTGCGTAGTGTGTACTTACCTGTTCCCAGTAGTTACTGGATGTGATTTATAACTGTTACTTTGTGCTACAGTGATTTTATACTCTTTTAGTCTAAGTTCTGATAGTATTTCATTACTACTAAAGTGCTGATTGTGACAGTGGCCCTTGTGGCCCTGTCTTGTGAATATTCCCATGTGAATATTGCCCGTGCCAATTGGCACCATGTATATGTGTGATTTTATCTGATGTGTTTTTACAATACAAACGTTATTTTTATAATAACCTTGTGTGGAGTCTCTTTTGTGGTGTACCTAGTATGTTGTTGCTATTGTACGCTGACGCAAATGCTTTACACATTGCCTCCGAGTTTAGCCTAGACTGCTCGTGCCAAGCTACCAAGGGGGTGAGCAGGGGTTATCTTGGCGTGTGACTTCCTTGCCCTGACTAGATTGGTGGTTTCTGCCTGGCTTTGGCGTCAGCCTTAGCCCACCAGAAATAGCCAGTTCTAACAGTTGCGGACCCCGAGTCTGCGGCAAACTCCTATAGAGTTCAATGGTGCTGTACTTGGGTGTTCGCGGCTTCACTGGTGCGGTACGGCCTCTTCGGGGAGGAGTACGGGGTGAAGCAGCGCACGTCAGGGGTACGCGTCGCACTCTTTCAGTGCGCTTCGATGAACAAGCTTATCTTCGGATCTTCAATCAGCGGGTGGCTTCCGGCAGGCAGGCACGGCCCAGGGCCTCCATTACAGACCGTACTGGGGGTCGCTTCAGAAGGGCGGCGCACCCTGTCTCAAGAGATGGAGGGAAAGCGGGGCGGCCGGGTACATGGCAATCATACGGGTGGCTGTCCGGGGCGTAGATCGCGCTCCAGCAGAATTCCGGCGAGAGGGGCGAGGGAGCACACGACGAGCTCCAAATAGTAAGCGGAGTGAGAGGGGAGCAGGCGGCCCGGTCCGACGTGGAGAGAGCGACTCTGCACAAGCAGGGCTCTCAGCGGGCAAGGGCGGCCAGGCTCCTGGGTGTCACAGCCCTAGGGGGGGCGTAGGTGCACAGGACTCAGCTCCGGCGGGAAGGAAACACACAGCTCAATTGAAGACGAGCGAAGGCACAATGAACCCACTGGTCCTGGGGTTCAGTTCAGGAGGCAAGCTCAGACTAAGCCCTTGGAGATAAGTTTAAGCACAATAAACAAAGTCCTATCTGGTCTTTTCCTCTCATTCCTCTGCAAGGCACCACTGCAGGCCAGTCCTTCAGCTTCTTCTTGGTCCTTCTAGTTGGGCAGAGGTTCTTTGTGGTAAAACAGGATCTAATGTTCAGGAGCAGGGCTCCTACTTTTATACAGAGTTTCCTTTGTCTTTTCAGGCCAGGGGGCCTGATCCTGGTTCAGCCCAGTTTTGGAGCACTTTGTTTAAAGGAAGCTGCCTTCTTCTTTTAGGGTGCAGGGCAGGGACATCAGATGCTCTGCAGGAGTGGCAGCCAGCATTGTGGTGCCAGAGCACAGCCCTAGTCAGGGTCAAGGGGCACTCCTCCCACCTAGCCTGGGGGTAATCCCTCCATTCACCACCTGGCAGCCCAGACTGTCCCCTGGAATCCCCCAGCCCTGTCACTCACAGAAACCAGACAGCAGATGCACATCCTAGCAGAGGCGGGCTGAAATAGTCAGGCAAGCAAATGCTAGCTTTCTAAAAGTAGCATTTGCAAACACAGGATATTAAAATAAACTTTACTAAAAGAAGTATTTTATTATTCTGAGTTCAGGCATACTAAACTTGACCTTCTACCATGTTCCCTGAGCCTGCTGGGATTAAAGAGTGTAATAATTCCAGCAGCCCATTCTGGCCTATGAGAACAGGTAGCCTTACAATAGTGAAAAACTAAAATGGCTGTAATTCACTATTAGGACATGCCACACACATCAGGGCTTGTCCTACCTTATGCTTACAATGCACCCTGCCCTAGGGCCTACCATAGGGGTGACTCACTTGAAGTAAAGGGAAGGTTTAGAGGCTGGCAAGTGTGGGCACTTGCCCAGCCAGCATGACAGTACCAGACTGCACGCAGGTTCTGCAATGGCAGACCCTAGACACATTTTAAAAGGCTGCTTCTGTGGATGGCGCAACCAGCGCTGCAGGCCTACTAGCAGTATTGGTATTTACAAGCCCTGGAACTCCTGGTGCACCTTACTGGGGACTGACAGTAAATCCAATGAGCCAATAATGGAAACCAATCAATGTATACACTTTTACATAGGGAGAGCATATGCACTTTAGCACTGATGAGCAGTGTTAAAGTGCCCAGAGTCGTCATAACAACAAAAACAGGTCAGAGGGAATATTGGAAGAAGGCAAAAAGTTCAGGGATGACACTGCCGAGAGGGCCAAGTGCAACAGGCTATATATATGATCCTCTCAAGAATTGTTTCTGAGAGAATTACCATTACACATCTAGGAACTCCCCACCCACCGTGGATTGCCTTTTTGTTTTCCTTCACCTCTGGAGGTTGTAACAAGCAAGCTGTGGAAAGGTCATTTTTTGCTTAAAAGTATATGTGGGTTTATGCATGTCCACATCGCATGACCAAGTAAATACGGCTATCGAAGCATGTTTGATATCTCTTGGTTCATTGTCATCGTGTCGAGTTGGAGAGGACATGTATGCACATGTGCATGTGAGTCTGTGTGCATCTGCATATTTGTATGTAATGCGTGCATGCTGTTTGAGCACATACATAGTGTACATGCGAATGTATGTATGTTTTAATGTTTGTATGTACATCAGTTTGCCCCATCGTTATTGAACATTGACATTGCAATGCTCAAGTTTACTGAATAAGGTAAACAACATCTGTATGAATGGGACCTACCCCAGTTGTTTTTTTTAAAGTTGAAGAGAATGTGGCCCAGATTAACAAAACTCTCATGCAACACAGCACAGCACCCAAAGCCACTGTGCTGCATTGCATGAGAGGGAGAGAGAAGGACAGCACCATATCTACAGAGAGATGGCACTATCCTCCTCTCTCCCTAGTGCCTGTGCAGAATTATTCTGCAGAGCACGATGCACACACCTTTGCGCCATACTGCAAAGGTGTCTGAGTGAATCTAACTTAGGATTTGTACTGGAAGGGTACTCTTCCAGTACAGAATTCTATGCTTAGACTGGCTTTACAACTTTTCCCACTTTGCCTGTGTGCTGTAAAGTGCAACTCCAATGAAAAGTCGGAAAAGAAAGGAGAAGTGAAATCCTTTCTCCTTTTAAAGCCTGCTTTCTAAGTGGCGTTAATTATTTGGCACAAAGCCCTGTCTACTAATGTTAATAGATAGGGTTTTGCGTAAAAAACCATGAGTGGTAGCAACGGAATGCTCATGTACCACACATGGAACACCCCCTTGACTCAGAATAACACACTAAGCACTTTGCGCTGATTTGCATGACTTTTTCTTACGGACCAATGCAAATACTAATTTGCGCTGGTTTGTAAATCCCCCAAAAATATTAGCAGCGGTCTGCTTTAAAAAATTAACGCAACCCCTATGCAAAACCTTTGCAAATCTGGAAGTGCATTTTAAAAATGTTTTCAGTTTACAAATATGTATTTTTTAGTTCTCTGCAAAACAGTCCTCATCCGTTTGGATGCTGAGGTAAAATAGTAAGCACACTCTTCACTGAAGTTGAAGGCCTGTTCTCATAAAGAGTGTGGGCGTGTGCATCTCTTTGGTTCACACTTAAATAACCATCTGGTTCCTGAATGCGTCACTGAATTCAGGTAGGTGGGTATGCAAGGTCTTTGAGTGTTTGCATTGGTGGTTGTACTTTATCTCAGTTTGTGAGTTGTTGATTATGTGTCTATTGACTAGCCTCTTGTAGTTAAATCAATACATACTTTCCTTAAAAACTATACTCCTTATAATCAACAATTATATGTCACTTTTCGAAACTTTACAATATTATTTTACAAATAATAGTGTGCAATATTAATACATTAACCAATTTAGACGACCTGTGCAAGTGCAATGGTGTTTAATGCTCACAAAATAATTCCCATGAGCACAATACAATAGATGATACAATGCGATATCTCAAATTAATAAGTATCCACCTTATTCAAGAAAAATGTAAGGATTAATAGCAGCACCTGCAAAGGGAACAATACTAACGTATTTCTGACGTAATCTAGTCGCACAAAAGCTACGTTGGGCTTATAGCATTTGTGCCAAGAGCCCCCTACAGCAACCAGGGACCTACATAAATTTATTTGTACGTATAAGTCAAGCTTACTTTCACAAAATGAATTTGTTCTACTGTCACAGCAGTTTCACAAACAAAAAAAGGAATTTAGACTGATACAAATATGTAGTCATAGGTCGATTTTCGAGCGATTAAATATTCAACAAGAATGCATTGTGAGTGTTCCAGGGCAAAAACCCCTGATTGTGATCTGATTTGATTAGCTTTCAACTCAAGTCTTTCTTGGTAAACAAAATAAAGATGAAACATTATTAATAAATTTAGGAATACAAGTGTGACTCGTGTCCTCATAATTCTAGACACGCAAATATAAGAAATAGAAGAACTAATTAAGTGTACATAAAAACAGGGAGACAAACACTCGAAAAAAAATATTAAAATTAAAATTCTTAAAAATAGATGACAGTCCCTTTCATCTTTTGTTTACCTTTCCCAGTTCAAAAATATACTGTTGACAAACGCTCAACAGGTCATTAGTCTTATAATTCCATCCATCACTCATTTTAGGACAAGTCCATATCCAAATATAGGACTAAATTTAAGGGTAGAGATTTCTCAGTTTTATGAGACTAGAGCTCTTAGGGGCAGATTTATGATGCCCTTGCGCCGCAATTGCGTCACTTTATTTGACGCAACTTCGGCGCAAACAATGCGCCCTATTTACAACGTGACGCATTTAGGAGATGCGTCACGTTGTACAGCCCTGCGCCATAAGGAGGCGTTCCTGCACAGGGGGGGGGGGCGTTCCTGCGCAGGAACTCCTCCTGAAAGTGGCTGAGTGAAATCTATTAGATTTCACTCAGTCACTTTCAGGCCAATGCTGCGTTAAAACCCTGCGCCTGCTTGAAGCAGGCGTAGGTCTTGATGGAGCATTGTGTAGATGCGGCACCCCCGAGCCTTGCTGGAGCTGCGTCACGCTTGCGACGCAACTCCAGCAATGCGCCACATTTCCGGCACAGATGCATCACGCATCTGTGCCGTTTTTGCATCATGGTGCGCCGCATTATAAATGCGGCGCACCATGGGTGGCGGAGCTGTGGCGCACGTTAACTGGCGCATCCCTGGGGATGCGCCAGTTAACATAAATCTGCCCCTTAGAATCTAAACTGTATCATTCTGGGTGTGGGCCTTTATGGACTTCCAATGGTTATTTGTAAACCAAGACATAATTCTTGATCTGGTTGGTAGTTAGATAGTTTATTTGACCAACTAAATGCTTATAAACGTGGTATAAGGGACGAGTCATAAACATGCCATAGTAAATGTTGGAAATTGACTCATCTAGGTTTTTGGCTATATTTGTAGCAATATTCCAACTTTGTTCATATTTAAAACATATACTAGTAGTAGCTACCCAAGTCAAGATACCCTTTAGTAATTCCAGATGCAGCCATTTCCATGCATGGAAATGTACCAGGTACATATTTCTGCATGTAAGAATGTAATGCAAATATAGTTTTGCAATTGAAAACTGTTTGTTGTTTCACTACGGGGATAAAATATGTTTTCCACAGGGAAATTTCTCTCTTTAAAACCCCAATAAAATGGAGCTTTTCTCAACCTAAAACCACATTCTGTACTGCCACAGGCAGCAGGAAATAAGCATACACTTGTAAAATAGTAAAGTTATACATCAAGTGGTTAGTGAATACTCACAAACTTGCAGCTTTGTGGATGTGTACCATTTTCTGGTTGAGCCAACCCATGTCACTCAGAAAGGTTGTATGACGGAACCAGGCATGTGTTTACCATGCATGCCTTTACAATGCATGCAATACAATGAATGCAATGTTAACATGTGTTCCTTTAACGCGCAAGTCATCACAACGACTTGCCTTAGGGAAACGCTGGACTTTGGCACAGTATGATTTACTATTCCCACTCCACTCTGCACAACAATAGGGAAAATGTTGGACTTAAAATCCAACACCAGTCCAACAACGTGTTCCCTAAAGCATGTTGTTGTAAAGACTCGCTTGGTAAAGGAATGCCTGGTAAGGGTGCGTTCGTTGTATTGCCCACAATGTAAAGGAGCTACGTGGTTACAGCTGCGAGGTAAAGGCTCTTTCCCCTCAGAAAGGCACAGCCATACTGACTCAACTGCTCCGCAATAAAAGCCCTTGTATGACTAGAATACTGTTGTACCGGATTTTGTGAAGCTGGAATGGGACTTTGTCTTCAAACATTACATTTCGTTTTGAATTTAAGTTGAATCAAAGTTCACAAATGATTTAGGGCCTGATTCATAAAGGTAAAAGAGCATGTTTGTGTAACTTTACTCTTTTTCTATAGTCACAAACCTGCAATTTAATAGTAATTTTAGGATCGATGAGACTCCACATTCGCTGCAGAGAACTCCATACATTAAAAGAAAGACCTGTTTTATGTGTAGGGTTCTCCATCCAGACTGCGGAGTCTACACAGTTATAAAGTTACTTTTAAATTGCAGTTTGTGGGGCGTGGCCAAGATGGCGAGGTGAGCGGACGCACTCTCCGCGAGCTCCCCCGCACCTAAGCCTTTGGGCCTGCCGTAACGCTGATCTCCCCCCTGGTCAGCCGTTGAGAAACAACGTAGGATGAGGGGACGACCTCTGGCCTGCCATATCGACCCCCAGGGCCAAGATCGTGCCGAATCATCGCCGGAGACCTGCTCAAGGCCGGAGCGGGGCACGGAGAGCTCCACGAGGCGAGCACTGCCAGCGCCGGGAGGGACATTGAGGTCAGCCCCACAGCAGACGAGGGGTGCGGAGGAACACAGGCCTGTGAAGGCGTGAGCTTGGTGGCTTCACTGACAAGTCCCGTGATCCACGGGCTGGCCGGAGACACCCAGCCGCAACGCCGGTACAGTCCGACCGGCGACGACTGTCTACGCTAGGCCGGGGACGCGGCCTGTTTCCGGTGCGGCCTAGAGCTTCTCCGCAGAGGGGGCAGAGGCAAAGCCTGCTGCGACCAGAGGTGAGGGGGACGCTGAAGGCGGCAGGGAGAGAAGTGGAGAGCGCCCCGTTGGGGTCACGGATTGAGCGCCTACTGGAAGAGACGGACCCCGGCTTGGGTCTGCCTAGGGAGCGAGCCTCCTCCTTCACGCGGACGGCCATCAGACTGGGCCTCGCCTAGGCGGCTGACAGAGCCTTTTGGGACCCCTCCCTTCCTCTGGCATATAGCGGCAAGGCAGAACGGGCAGTGGCTGGGCTGCCGACCGAGGAGGTCTGTGGGCACCTAGGCGGGAGAAGAGCGACTGACCCCCTCCTTCCCCATAATCGAACTGAGTGGCTGAGTGACACATTAGCAGAGGGCCTGGGGGGACCGGGGGGCCCCGGATGTGGCTGACCCCGCGTGGGGGTAGGCTCCTCTGCCCTGACTAGACACGTGGTCCGGCCGTACCGCAGAGTGCGGCTTCGGGACCGAGACAGGAGGCACAACGGCTTGGCGAGGTGGCCCGATGATCGAGGGAAGCCATAACCCACAGAGGGGCGGTAGTATGCACTGAGCCCCCGTAGTCCCCTATGTCGACGAAGACGGCCGACGAAGCTTAAAGTCGGGTCAGTTCTTCAAGGGACATATGGGCCGGCACCCCCCGGCCTACAACAGGGACAAAAGGGAACTTTACCACAGGGTGGCGATAGCAGGCCAGGATACCGGAGGGGCGCGGGGCGTGCCGACTCCCGCGCGGCGGGGCCATCCCCTGGCTGGTGGCGGCTGTTGGACTCCATGCTGTGATTGCCCCTCAGGGTGTCCCTGAAATCTGTGTTGAAGTCGGACGGACAGCTTGCGGACCTTGGCCGGCGGTCTGATCGGCGGAATCGAGAGGGGTGCCCCCCACCAGTAAGCGGTGCCCCAGGACATTGAGGCTGTCGCAGTAGACCGGTGACCCGTTTAGACCTGCTCTGGTGACGCACGCTTCGACGATGGCCAGCAACAAGGGGACCAAGAAAGGAGACCGGACGCTGCCGGAGATGATGGGTAGAGGGACGGTGAAGCAGTACAAGGGCCGCCACTCGCCGGGCCCCTCGCGCATCTCCCTGGAGGCGGGAGGTGGCGAGCCGCCGGTCACCAGGTCCTTCCTAGAATCACTTTATAGCTCCCTACAGGAAGATTTTCAGACGCTGAAGCAGGAGGTGGCCGGAGAAGTCCGGGAGGTGTGGAGAGAGGTCGACAGCCTTGGCGAAAGGGTGGCTACCTTGGAGGGATCCGGCCACTCCAGAGATGAAGAAGTCGAGCATCTGCAGCAGGAAGTGCTGCGTCTGAGGGAGCAGCAGGTGGACCTCCAGGCACACGCTGAGGATCTCGAAAACAGGTCCCGCCGGAACAACATTCGACTCCGGGGGGTGCCATCCAGAGAGGAAGGGCAAGACGTTGCCGGATACTTGCAAAACATGTTCAGGCAGATACTGCATGAACCGGAGGATTTTCCTATCAGAATTGACAGGGCGCATAGAGTGGGAAGGAGTTGGGAAGGGGGGGCGTCCAGTGCACTGTGTGGCTACTAGATATTTTGGCGATACTCATACATCTTAGTTTGTCCGGACTGGGAAGCTGCGTGAACACCTACACTTTCTTCTTTGCTTTGCTGCTTCTGGTGGCGTTTTGGGCGCTCCTACACTCGGCCTTATCTGAGCGGGGCCTTCACGCCTTTCTACACATCTTTCTCTATGCCTCCTGACACTTTTAAAATTGTGACCCTGAATGTCAGGGGTTTGAACAATCCTGTCAAGCGACGGGCAGTGCTTTCCCTGCTGGAGAATACTTGTGCGGACATATGTCTCCTTCAGGAGACGCATCTACTGTCACAGGACACACATAGACTGCGTTCCCATAAGTTCCCGTCACAATTCTTCTCTTCTTGCACCACCAAGACAGCGGGGGTGGCGATACTGGTGGCCAGACACTTTAATGGGGAGGTCCTCCACAAGTTCACCGAACAGAAAGGCAGATTGCTGGCGTACCGGTTTCGGATTGGGGGTCTTATTTTTACGATCGGGTCCCTGTATAGCCCTAATGAGCGGCAGGAACGTTTTCTGTATTCGGCGGTTGAGGATGTTACTGCCTCGCAAGATCGACATATTATTCTTGGGGGAGATTTTAACATGGTTTTCGATTCTGCTACGGACAGGTCGGCGCAGCGCTTCCCGCAGGTCGGGGAGGTCTCCGCCAGCTGTAAGGCGTGACTGGCAGAGGTAGACCTCATTGATCTGTGGCGACACATGCATCCCACGGACAGAGATTACTCGTATCATTCCCACGCACACAAGACGTATGCAAGGCTAGACCACCTTTTGGTTACGTCTCCGATGCGAGCGTTGGTCTCAGGGTCCGATATGGGAGTGTTGTCTCTATCGGATCACGCCCCGGTCGATGCTACGTTGTGCTTGCCTCCGGCAGCTCCTCCTCCCAGAACATGGCGATGGCGTCTCCGCGACACTCTGCTGCACAGGAAGGTGGTGGTGGACCGCATTGAGGGCGCGATCCGGGAATACCTGACCCACAATGATAACTCCGACACCACCTGGGCCACACAGTGGGCTGCCTTGAAAGCGGTCCACCGGGGGGAATTCCTGGCGATCTCCTCTGCCGACAATAAAGAGCGACGGGCCAAAAGGGAGGAGCTCACTGACAAGGTCCTCGAGTTGGAACAGATACATCACAGGACAGGAGCCCCCAGAATTTGGCGGCAGCTCAAGGAAGCGAAGAAGCTTCTGGCGGCTGTCAGGATTCCCGGCCGCTGGTAAATCACTGCCTGCAGTCTGAGTGATTTACAGGATGTAAACTACAAATCCCATGATCCTTCGCGCGTCGCGTCGGTATGACGCTAGGCGACAGGAAACTGCATATTAGGGAACAAGCTGATAGACGCGCTGCCGATTATTCTTGGTTTATGGCAGTAGCGTTTTGTTCCGGTTTTTTGGTATATCGTTGCAGAGTGGTGTGGGGCTTTCTCTTCTCCTGCACTGTGGATTACTTGGTGGGGCTTCGGAAGCGCCCGCATCGTTTGAACTTCGTGAATTCATACTGTGGATTACGTGGTGGGGCTTCGGAAGCGCCCGCATCATTTGGACTTCGTGGGTTTCTACTGCGGAGTACTTGGTGGGGCTTAGGAAGCGCCCGCATCGAGGGGACCCTCGAATCAGGTTTTATCCTGGGGGTTCCTTATTGGATCAAGTTACTGGGTACTGTGTGCCGTCTCCCTGGTAACTACCGGAGGTGACATTTGAAGGTTTGGGTCTTTGGGTTTCCTACAGGCACCGGGAGACGTGGTGCTATTTCTTGAAGACTTAACATACTTTCTCTTGTTTGCAGAGGCGTTATCTGCAGCAGAGACGTTTCATTTCCGTTAGTTTGTGCTGGGCTGCCTTTCTTTTGTTGTGTTTACTAGCAGAACTATAAATACTGACTACATGATAACGTGGTGGTTGCTGCATCTATGGTGACTGAACTAATCTACACTCACACAGTTGATACTAGATGTACCGTAGTATTAATCAACCTCGGAGGGGATGAAGGATAACTTCTGGTGAACGAACCAGAACGTATTTTTGGTGCATATGTACATTATATGGAGAAGAGTGATAGAAGAATGTAATAGAAGTCCAAAGGGCAGTCAGTTCTTCCTCATTTCGAACAGGGTAGGTGTGTCCCTATTTTCTCTACCTGATTGCTCCGCACTATATGATTGGGAAGTCCTGTAAGAGTGAGTTTGTCATTTATCTTTATACATTAGGAAACCTGGGAATGAGAAGAGGCCCATTCTATTGCTCTATTAATTCTGCCTTCCTGTTTAGTATTACAGGTGAGAAATGTATAGCTTTCTTTTTTTTTGGATTAGTATGTTAGTACTAGGGTGACAGTGCCACTTATTTCGTGCTTTGTATATTTACAGGTCTCCAGTCCTGCAGCCCAGCCGTTCCCCTCCGGACCTATTTTCCCCCGCTTGATCTCCTTAACAGTCTGTGAACGTTATTGCCAGACTTGGGATGATCTAGAGGAGGGCCCCTTTACAGCATCAATACAATCCTGGGGATTAGCAACGGAGGATTCTGACAGCGGCCCTCGACTTTGACAGAGCGGAGTACGCTGCACTCCGGCTGCGCCACACCTTTTACACTGGGGGGGACCGTTGTGGCAAATTGCTGGCCAACAGGCTTCGAGTGACACGCCGGAATCAGCTGGTGAGGGAGATCGTTGACCCTACGGGGACGGTGGAGACGGAAGACGCTCACATTGTAGCCGTCTTCCGCGAATTTTACAGGGATCTCTACACTAGTGAGCCTCCGGATGAGACGGCCATGGCCTCTTATCTGGACTCGGTCACCTTGCCCTCCCTGGATCCCAGCAGGTGAAGCACTTGAATCGGGATGTCAGGATAGAGGAGGTGATTTCTGCCATCGCCAGGCTTAAACATGGCAAAGCGCCAGGCCCGGATGGCTACACCACGCTTTTCTACAAAACGTTTTGCACGTCGCTGGCCCCTGCCCTTACTCGTCTTTTCAACTCGTTTGCTGTCCCGGGAGCCATTCCGCCTGATCTTCTACGGGCCTCTATCACAGTTATCCCCAAACCAGGGAAGGACCCGAAGCACTGTGGCTCTTACAGACCGATATCTCTTCTGAATGTCGATTTAAAATTATACACAGGGATCCTAGCCGCCCGACTAGGCCCTCTCTTACCCGGTCTTATTGACCCTGATCAGGCTGGTTTTGTCCCGGGGAGGCAGACGGTTGACAACACGAAATGGATCGTCCACCTGCTAGAAAAAGCCTTCCGGATTCCGGGGGAAAGAATGATGCTGGCGGGGGACGCGGAGAAGGCGTTCAACCGGGTGCACTGGCCTTACCTGGAACGTGTTCTGGTGAAGGCAGGCATGGGGGATAAGTTCCGCTCCATGATCCTTAACTGCTACAGTCGGCCGTCTGCTGTGGTCCGCGTGAATTGGTATAACTCTAAGGATTTCAACATTGAAAGAGGCACTAGGCAGGGATGCCCGCTCTCGCCCTTACTTTTCGCCCTCAATATGGAGCCGTTCGCCCAACGGGTCCGTGACAATCCGGCGGTGACGGGGGTGCGGATGGGAGGTTTCACACACGCTGTGAGCCTCTACGCTGACGATGTCATCTTGTCGCTTGACGAGCCCCTGACGGCCCTGCCGGCCTGCATCAAGGAACTGGCCTCCTTTGGAGCGGTCGCAGTTTTAAAATGAACATAGGTAAATCGGTGGCTCTGGATATCTCCCTTGAGCCGGCCACTAGGGCCCACCTACAGAACCAATTCCCCATGCTTTGGTCATCAGAGGTGGTACCCTATCTAGGGATTCAGATAGCTCCCACTATACCGGCCATGGTTTCGGCCAACTACACGGCCCTGGGTGCAAAGATCAGGGAGAAATTGGGCAGCTGGAACCGCGGCACCTTCTCCTGGCTGGGCAGGATAGCCGCTATTAAAATGACGATCTTGCCTCAGGTGCTTTACTTGTTTCGGGCCCTACCGCTCCAGCCGCCGGTCGGGTGGATCCCGCAATTACAGGCAGACGTCTCGCGCTTTATCTGGCAGGTGAAGAGGCCTAGAATGCGCAGAGCCCTCTCACTGCTGGCCCCTGAGGCGGGAGGTTTGGGAATACCAGACTTCCGGAAGTATTTCCAAGCAGCGCAGTTGCGTTACCTCGTGGAATGGAGTAGGTGGGAGTCCGATAAGCACTGGCTCTTCCAGGATCAGGCTGTGGCGGGTGGACCCTTGCAGGAAATCCCGTTTCTGTGCCGGACCCACCGACCCAGAAATCTGTACGCCTCCTTTGTTACGAGAGTGCCCTTATGGATCTGGGATGCCTCTAGCATTAGGTACAGTCTCACCTCATTCCCGTCGCCGCTCACACCGTTGGTGGATAACCCGGACTTTACCCCAGGAATGGAAAAGGGAGCATTCACACACTGGAGGCAAGCGGGGTGTAGAGCCCTGTGTCACATGTATGGCCCAGAGGGGGTTGTCCCCTTCCCGCAGTTTCGCCAGGAGTTTTCACTCCCTGAGACCGAGAGGTACCGCTATATGCAGGCTCGCCACTGGGCTCTTCAGCCGCAGGTGCGAGAGGCGGCCGACAGGCACTTCCTGCCATATGAACAGTGGCTACTAACGCGTTCGTCGGACTCGAAATTGATATCGGACCTCTATAGGTTTCTACAACTGCCTTCAACACACCTCTACAACCTGGGGAGGGAACGCTGGGAGCGGGAGCTGGGAAGGACTTTGAGCCCTAAAGAATGGGAGCACATATCCTATAGAGCGAGGCATTCAGCATACCACATGGGCCTTACTGACACACTGACTAAGGTATCCACCTACTGGTACTACACACCGGAGCGGGTTCACAAATATGATTGTAGCAAGGATGACGCATGTTGGCGAGGGTGCGGGCACCGGGGCACACTTTTACACATCCTATGGGGTTGCCCACACCTGGAAGCCTATTGGAGGGAAGTGCTGGATGAAATTGATTCTCATTTTGGCATTGAACTACCACGCTTTCCCGTATACACCCTGCTGGGGCTTTCGAATGGTCTGATGTACCCCCTCAGATCCCGTAGGGGTAGGGAGATAGCCATCGCGCTAGGATCAGCAGTCCAAAATATCCTGATACATTGGCGGACTGCCACGACACCCTCTATCACGGGCTGGCTCCATAGATTGTGGCAGGTGTTGGGCATGGAGAAATTGTCGCTCACAGTGGCGGGGGACATAGAGCAATTTAATGAGCTTTGGCAACCTTTTCATTCTTTACTGCTCTCAGAATCTAGGGTACGTACTTGTCCAAAATACCTCCGCCTCATGCGGCTCACGAGCCCAGCAGCGCCAGCTCCATGAATTGGTGGGAGATTTGATTCCCCTGTAGGAGGTGGCTTTGGTGTACATTTTGGATAGGGTCGGTGCACTGGACGAGGGGTGGGGAGGGGGAGGGTGGGTTGGGATAGGGGAGTTGGGAAGTTGGGGTTTTTGGGGGGATGTTTACAATGGAAATGTCATCTCGAGCTGGGACAATGCATACCGTATACTGCTGTAACAGATTGGCACACACGACCTGCACCTGATGGTTCCTCGCCGGGGATAGGGCTCTGCCCGCCCTGCCACAACGCCCTATGATAATGTATGTTTGTCCTTGTATGTTGTGCTGAATAAAAATACTTTAAACTTAAATTGCAGTTTGTGAATACCAAAAAAGTGTAAACTTATACAAATGTGTAAGTTTACACTTTGTGAATCAAGCCCTTAGTGAATAGAGCCAATAGTGCATAACTTTTCAAAACCACATAGATGTCTTATTTAGAGATGTGCAACTGGAACTGAGAAGTCACAAAACCATACATCCTCTAAAGAACTCAAAACCAGTCAATACATCTTCAGTGATTACATTATTACATTTTGCAGGGTTTACATACCTCATATAGTGTAATATGATGTAGTATGAGACAAGGGCAATCTCCCATTCCTATCTTCTTAAAATCCTGGGGGCATATTCACAAGGAGCTATCTCTGAATTAACGGCACTTTAGCGCAGCCAAAGTCGTGATAAATTTACCCCATCAATCACAGTGGGTGCTAACAGCAGACATCGTCAGAATTCCAGCGATAACAGTCCCAAAACCTAACACCATGGCGGACACCTCCAACTAACGCTAATGAGATGCAGAGTAGGCGTTCCCGTGCAGAAATACACAAAAAAACAACACCACTTTCACAACGAACTGACAGATCCTCAAACCGAAAACAGGCGATAAGCCGTGGTTGCCGCAGGTATTTAACACCTGCCTCAAGCAGGCGTAAATATGGAGGAATACCTGCAGTAGGCAACAGAGCCACGCACACAGCCACACCCAAAGAACAAACAACGCATGAAGCTACTCACCATGCAGCTCGGAGCCCCAACAGGGCCACAACACCCACCGCCACCACCCCCAGGAATGCCACCACCCCCAGGAAATGGACCAGCACCCCAGAGACCACCAAAGAGGCAGCGCAGAGTAAGACAGTGGACCTACCAAAAATGCACCACTCTCACAGACCTTAAGCCCGAGGAAGTCATTGCCCACTACAGGCTCAAAAGGACAACCATTCATCGCATCATGACCCACATTGCCCACAGGCTGATGGTCCCAACACAGCAGAGAACCAACATCCCTCCACAAACAAAGCTGCTGGCTGTGCTGCACCTGTTGGCCTCTGGTACCTTTCAACCAACAACTGCCAGAGTTGGAGGAGTCTCACAGCCAGCCCTATCAAAGTTCCTCACACCTGTCCTGGATGCCATCCTCCGCTTCATACCCCAGTACCTTCACTTCCCCAACCCTGCACAGGAACAGCTGATGACAAAGCAAGGCTTCTACGCCATAGCCGGCTTCCCAGCCGTATTGGGGGCAATTGACTGCACGCATGTCCCACTTGTGCCCCCTGCGGATATTCCACACCACTACCGCAACAGAAAGCCGACGCATTCCATCAATGTGCGGGCAATAGTGGACCACGAGGACTCTTCACCAATGTTGTCGCCAACTACCCAGGCAGTGTGCATGATTCTTTCATCTTCCGACAGCCCATAATCAACCAGCGCTTCCAGGATGGCGTATATGGAACGGGACTGCTCATTGGTAAGTACAAAGTCAACACACCACACATCCAATGCCTCCAAAGCACAATGCACAACAGTGGGAATGCACACGTGACCAAACCACGATCAACATGTCACACTACACGACCACCTACCAAACACGACCACACCACACCATGGTCATCCTGGCCTACACCTGCACCCAAAACTGACATTTCATGACACCACAGTCACACGACAGTTGAACTTGTGGAGTTGCGAAATGCAACCATAACACATTTGAAGCACTGATCTGCCCACATGACCCTACCCCAGTCTACCGCAGGTCAGCGTCCTGTGGCCCGGTTTCACCAGACACTAGATGGGTAAAGACCCTCTTTATAAAGAAAAGGGAAGCAGAAAGAGAGTCAAGCGAACTAATGAAGCCAACTGTAAGGTCTCACTACATGATGATTACATCGTTATCTATTCAACCATACCTGACGATAGTTAATAAACCATATAATCGGTGGCTCCTTACAAAATTTCGCTTTAACCAAGCTCACTTTCTGCTGGCCGAATATGATAAGTGGTGTAAGCCTCACAAGAATGCTCCCTGCAAATGTGATGATTTTTCTGACCAGGACTTATTGCATTTTGTGTTTTTTTGTCCCTTCTTTAAGAGTGGCAGGGAGAAGTTTATCAAGCCAATACTGAAAGATCAAGAGTTTATGCAAGTTAAACCGGCTTTTTTGTTCCTGCAGCTAATGGAATCACCACTAGTAATGTATTGGGTAGCCAATTTCCTGACAATGTCAATTCGGTCCAGGCAAAATAGACTTCGGCCATCTTTCTTCGACCTATATTATGGGAATTGACGATTGACCGAAATATTTCTAGGCTACTACCCCTGTAACACCTGACCTTTAGCAAAAACTACTTTATGAATCTCGCAAGGTTTGCACACTTCCCCTGGTTGTAAAATGGATGTGAAATTATTGTAAATAGAACTGTAAATAGAACTGTAGTAATTCCAAAGTAATTCCAAAGTAATTCCAATGTATATATTTTGTAAAATTTTGAAAGATTTGCACAATTCGCAGTGGTCCCAAAAATCATGTAATTGTAAATAATCTCGTTGTATAGTTACCTTGCTCACCACCGAAGATGTGTATATATTGAATCCCTGTTTTTAATAACTTTTTATAACTATTTTTTTTTTTAATTTGTGTTTGTTATGATCAAAAGTGAATGTATAGCATACTTTTATGATTTTAAAATATTCGAATAAAGTGCATTTGACTCTGACTCTGACTCACCAGCTGTCCATTAGGGGCCACTAGCCCTGTGCGAAATGTGCCATCCTCCTTGTAGTTCTGACATTTCATTTCTGGGTGCCTGGTGACTGTTGATGTAGTTGCCAGCATCAGCTACTCCCTGTGGGCTGGCTTACACTCACTCCACACATAGCTAGCACAGGCATCACTGGATTGGTGGACCTGCCCTCACATTCGGCTGAACCAATTATTGAATCTTTTCTCTCTGCACTGTCACAGGTGATCAAGGATATGCACTCTGCCCTTGGATGATGACACCCCTCCGAGATCCGAACACACCCGTTCAGAGGCAGTACAAAGCGGCCCACATACACACCAGGGGCATCGTGGAACGCACATTTGGCGTGTTGAAGTCACATTTCAGGTGCCTGGACGGCACAGGTGGGAAGCTCCTGTACAGCCCAGACATCGTGTGCAAGCTGATTGTTGCATGTTGTGTGTTGCACAACATCGGTGTTCGCACCAGGGCCCTATGGATCCAAGTACCAGAGGTATTGGACGATGATGATGGTGATGGGGCAGGTGGACCACATTCCACTGCAGCAGTGGCAGGAATGGCCTGTAGGAATACCATCATTGACACTTACTTCTCATGAGCACGTCACAATGTGGGCGTCCATGGCAATCAAGCAACAGTAGTAAATGTCCAAATGCACTGCATGTGTGAATAAAACATATTTGCAGGCTTCAGCTTGTACTTGTACATTTTAATGTTACTTTTCCCTATGATGTCAGATGTGATTTGCCAGGTCCTGCACATTTGCGGAATCAGTTGTGTCCTCTGTTCAAATGTGGTGGGGGTGCTGTTTATACAGGGATGTTGTCAATGTCGAGGTGCACTCCTTCCTATGTGCGTATGCTGCATGGTGGGTATGTTGCTCGTGTGGCTCTAATTTGTCTGCCACTGGTCTCTTTCATGCGGTGTGCCTGTCGCTTCTGTTCTTCCACAGTGCTAGGTAGTTGGGGTGTACATGTAGTCCTCTGCAGTTGGACAGGGTGCATCCGTGGTACTCTGCTGTTGTTGGATTTTGTTTTGTGGCTTTTTCAGTATGCTGTTCTTGTGCTTTTTCCCGCATTGCGCGTGTGTATTGCTGCCCTCGTGCTGGTTGGCACTGTTTTCTTATCGCGCTTTTGCCCATCGCAGGTTTTTTTGTGTTGGGGTTTGTGTTTTTATCTCCGTCGAGGTGGTTGTGTCATGGACATTGGCTGCGATGTTGGCAGACTATCGCATGCTACCGCTGTGTTGTGAATTCAATGTTGGCACAGAGTTGTTTTCCCGCGATGGGCTAGGATGTTGAAAGTTGAGTTACGCTAGTCTTGTGGTAGTTATCACACGTTCTTGGGACTATACCCCCAGGTGTAATAGAGGATGCCAATTAACTTGTCACACATGAATTTGTGGGAAAGTCATAGATCTTATCAGGGCGCCACTGTGGTGTCCCTTTGCCCAAATAGAACTGCAAAAGGTAGTACAAGGTTAGAAAGTAGTCTCCAAAGGCCAGGGCTTTCAAATCTCAACAAAGAGAAAAGTAGCATTTGTGATGGAGAGTAACGGTGAATAACAAGTGTAGTGTAATAAGAAGAAGGTAAATAGCCAGATGGTATGCTAGATATGTGGGATGAGGGAGACAAAAGAGCCGTAGACAAATAGGGTAGGTGGGAAAATAAAAAAGAGACACATTCTTGATAGCTGTTGGCCACAAAAAATGAAAAAGAAAATGGTGGCTGCCATTTTTGTTTTTGCGGGAGTCCCACTTGATCGTGCCAAAAAATGTAGATTCATTTTAATTTTGGCCACAATGCAGTTCCCTCTGGATTCGCCACATGGGGCCGACAGGGTCCGGGTATTCCTACCCTGTTCCCCTGTATTATTTTCTTTTTAAAGTTCAGGACAGGGAACTAAGTCCCCGAGTCTTGTAATGGCTACCAAAATGTTTTTCTCATGTTGCTGGCAGCTAGTATGACTGCTTGCTCTCGCAGAAGTCAGTGAGATGACCCAAGAGAATAAAACTCCCTGGGCCAATTAGACCATGCTATTTTTAAATTGCCACCCCTATGAGACACTTGAGAGATTCTCACAAACCCAACCATCCAGATATGCAAATATTTTTAATCCTTAATTTGTTTTAAACTGTTTAACAGATTTATGCTAAATCACAAAAACTGTGCTTTTTGGATCAAGATCTAGATTCCTGCCAAATCTGGTATGATTCTGTTCTGCAGTTTTTGCGGTAGCGCTGTCTAAAAAAGTATTTAGAAAATGCATGTGGATTTGCATTTTGAATCCCCTTTTTTCTCATCTCTGCTTGATGGATTACCCTGAAACTCTCCATGCATAAACTAGTCAAATAGTAGCACATTTTTGGAAACTTTTGTGGCGATCCGTCTAACGGGGCTAAAGTCATTAGCAGAACAAAAAAGGCATTCCCTATAGAAATGCTGACCTAACTATAACTACCCAGTGGCGACCGCTATTCAACATTTTGTTAAATAATAATTACATTAAAATTCTAAAAGTTTATGATTTAAATAATTAAAATTAGGTAAACAAAGCTTTTTCATACATCTAAATTATAAATATAAGGTTAAAAGTGGGGTTGTAGTTTTTAAATCATTATCTTTGAATATTAATGACAAATTAAATTAATACATTTTATGTATTTAAATATAGCCTTATAGCCCGCCGTAGAGGGCTATACCGTTAAAGGCCCCGAGCCGAAGGCGAGGGCCTTTAAGAAGGGAGAGGGACTTTAAGAAGGGAGAGGGACTTTAATAGTGGTATAGCCCATCTACGAAGGTCTATAAGGCTATTAGAACATTTTGTCACTAGAGGGCAGAATGTTCTAACAAAAAAACAAAGCCTTTTGGAAGCGTGAGGGGATTGGAATCCCCTCAGGCTCCCTGAAGCCTTTGTTCACAACCAGAGCAGTGAACAAAGAAACATTGGAATGTTGGAGCTCCAGGCTTATACCAGCCATTATAAGCCCAGAGAACTCCATTGTTTTCAATGGAGCTTCCAACATTCCAATGTTCTAATATTACTTAAACTTTTAATTTGAGGATTTATTGTGCTCTAACATTTTATTTTTAATAAACTAATTATTATTAAACAGATTTTTTTTATCTATACTTTACCGTTAGGAAAGACCTCTACCCTGTTGATGGAAACCTCCAAAATGAGTGAAAAGTTACGAATAGTAACTTTACCCACATAAATCCTGTTCTAGCATGCTCTGGGGTGGATACATGTACAGCTGCACATTACTCAGAAATAGTGAATAGCAAAAAAGTATAGTTAGTACAAGGTGCAGTAGTAAGTTTATCCATGAGTAAATCTACATGTGTAAAATTACCTTTGTGAATAGAGCAGTGACTTTTTAAAAGGTAGAAAATGCAGATATCTGTCACCGGAAAATATGTTGTGTTTTCCTGTAACTCACTTTACAGACTCTATATCTTCCATACAGTGTTCATGCCAACTGGGGGGTCAGAATTCAAAGTGCATTCCTAGTAATTGACAAATTATCACCAACATGTTCACCTATAAGTTACATAATTAATTAACCAACAACTGCAAGTATTAGATTTTTTTGTTGGCAGGAAACCCGATGAAATATAATTTTTTCACAGTTTGGTCAATGTAAAAATTGCACAGCATCATTTTTGTATTGTGCTTTTTATCCTGGTTATTTCAAATGTAGCATGTAGTTTATGTGTACACAAAAAGGGGGGGAGAGGGGCCAAGGGGCAAAAAATATATTTTGAGACCTGCTAGGGCTAGCTCCCCAATCTTTAACCATACCACTACATAGAACCCTCAGGTCTGAAATGAAAACTAAGAGATGAGAAACTACATCCAAGGTGAGCCTTTGGTGTCCCTACGGGTATCCCTTTAATAGGACGAAATCCCTCACCCACCATAGGTGGCATGCTTTATCACTGGGATCCTCCCCATGACGCCACAGGCTACAGCCCCCTCTCTGAGAGAGAGGAGCTCAAAAGATTTTTTTTCCAAGTTTTGGATGTACGGGTAGAAAACTAGGTTTGGTGAGATACGCAGCGCAAAAAAATCAAGAAAGTGAGATAAAACTGGCTACTTGGTACGTAATATACCTTTATTAGCTCATCCTGGGGCCAGGATAAAAACAAAAGTACTAGCAGGGGTAACATATACCTGCAAGTTGGTGAAGAGAAACAGAAGGTAGCCCCCCCTGCTACCGAGGGGATTTTTGGATGCCGGCGGTCAAACAAGGACACTACTTCTCCTGTTACCTCCAATAGCTCCCACACAGCAGAATTGCTGAGAAGTTGTTAAAGGCCATGCCCCCTTTTTCCGCCACTCTGCAATTGTGCCTCCCGGTGCACTACTAGTTGGGGAATAAAGTCTCCTTGACGGTATTTATATAGTGATTAATTCACATGCAGGACTCTAAAAGAACAAGCGTATATGAGCATTTGCCATTTATTTATATGTATATAATGCATTACTATTTAGCTTATTTATGTCAAATGTTTTCCTTCAATACTGCATTTGTGTTGCATTATACATGATTTTAATTATTTTAATTTAATTACTCTGCATGACTATTATCGTTACATGCACCAGGGATTATGGAACATTGTCCAGTCCTCTCTCAATAAATGAAATGTATTTCTTCTATTTCTATGAATTTTGCAACAACGGCATTGAAACGGAACAATACGCTTGCAAAATAGTTTTGTTTTCACTCTTTTATTAAGGTTAAAAACACGAACTTATGAGTCTTGTTTGTAGAATGTTCAAGGTGAACTTTCTAAGAGAGCTACAATGCATATGGAATTTTGGAATCTTTCAGTTACCGCAATGTTATTTTCTTTCTTTTATGTCTATCATGACGACATTTGCATAAAATGGTAACCAAGGAAGTGTTTAACCAACTTGACAAAGGCCATCTTCCGGCTGAAACAAGTTGTTGGTGACGAATAAAACATTTGATTGTGGATAGGTGTGCCACCTCTTTCCTTACCCATGGATTGAATCTTGGATACATTGTGGCATACTGCCGCCACGGCAGGCACCACGCTAAAGGGCAGGCAAATGGTGTTTGCTGGGCAGACACCTGAGTAAAGGATAGATATATATCCTTGCACACTGCTTCAAGCCTTTCACCAGTCCTGGTATCAGAAAGCTGGCACGGACCACGTTTCTGTGCAAATAGTTGTTTATTTTCAGTCCGCCATTTCGTGTTTCGGTCCCTCCTGGCCCTTGATAACATATATATATATTTTTTTTTCACAGAACAAAAAAAGGTTACAGAGATGTTTTAATTAGGAAATGCAATTTAAAAACCATAGAAATTCACTAAAAACCAAAGGTTACAGGGATGTTATAGAAAGATTCTGATTTTACGCACAGAAAACCATAGAAATTCAGCAGTTATACTTAGAGTAATCCCAAGTAACTATAGCTTGTTCCCTAAGGTAACTATGGGGGGAGAATGTGGCCTAACGGTTAGGGTGGTTGACCTTAGAGCCGGGGAACCGGGTTCGAGTCTCAGCAGGGATGCTCGACATTCTGTGATTCAGGGCAAATCACTTAATCTCCCCCTGCCTAACAAAAACGAATTTGTCTATCTATAATGTACCTGGTGCTCATGTAAATCATTCTGATTCCTCTGGGTATAGTTTGCGCTATATAAACCTCCATTAAAAAAAAATGTAACTGCTGCCACCGTCATTCACAGTTTTCTCAGCAAATGTTGCAGAGATATGATCAATGATATAGAAGATGCTATGAGTGATGAAATATGTGAGGTAATTAGCAGTGTATGGTGAGGACGCAAGTTATGGTTAACTTAGCAGTCCCTGTGGCCAACTTTTCAAAGACAGCGAACCCACGCCCCCTCCCTAGGCACTTTTGGCCTGAGGGATCCCATTCCCTGGGCCCACTTTTTTCGGGAGGAAGACCCCTTCCCTGGTTCACTCGAGGCCCCTGCGATCTTATGCCCTGTGGTCCGGACATTTTACTAGAGGAGGGGGTACGTGGCCTCCCTCCCTGGGCCATCTTTTTGCCCCATCCCTGTGGCTTATCATTATATTTATGGGGCCAATTTCAGCCCCGGGGACCCCACCTCACAGGGCCCAGCCACATTACAAAGGGGGAGGGAGCACAAATCCCCCCTCTCTGGGTTAATTTTGACCCCGAGAACCCCATTCCTTTATGTCGACAACCTTTTTAATGGGGTGGGGGAATTCAGTCACCCTCCCGGGGCTGTTATTGACCCCGGAGACCCCATTCCTCATGGCTGGTCATTGTCTAAAGGAGGAGGAGGGCCACATGGGCCCCCTCTCCAAGCCCATTTCAGCTCCTGGAACACCATCGCCTGGGACCTGGCCAACTAAGTGTGGGTGCCCTTGTGCCCACCCAGGGCACCCCCATATCCTCCTTATGGGCCATGGGGGGCCCACACCCTTCCAACCCCAGCCAATACCTTGCATTCACCAAAAAATGCTGCCTGCTGCGTGCAGAAGCAATATTTGTATCTGTTTCCCTGCCTGCCATCACTGCTGATAGGTAGATAGATCTGAAGTCTACTCCCAGCTGACAGGACCATTTTTAAAGATCCCACCAGCATGCAGTAGCTTCGAAGTTTTTCCCACCATGTGAGAGCAAACACAGGTTTCCCTGCCCACGCCACTGCCGGTAGGTAAACTGCAATATCCCGGGGGTGGGCACACAGTGACATAGCAGGAGCCGGTCCTGGGGGATGGGGTCCCCAGGGTCATTAATAGCTCCGGGAGGGGGGCCACGCAGACCCCCTCCCCTTTCTTATTGTGGCTGGTCTCTGGATGGGGTCCCAGGGGGCCGAACTAAGCATGGCAATGGGAAAAGTGTGCTCCCCTCCCCCTTCTTATCTATGACCGGGTTCAGAGGCCTAAATCAGACAAGGAGGGAGGCACCATGCCCCCTCCCACTTTATTTTAAGGCCCAGCTCTAGGGGGATGGTGTGCCCATAGCCGAAATAGTGTCCAAATGCACCCTGCATCCCTTATATGAATATAAAAATACCCCAGGACCTAGCCCTTCTTTGGGGCTCAAAAAAAAGTTTAGGAGGCTGCGTTTGTTTGTTTAATATTTCTATTTTGCCATGGATTTTGTGGCAAAATAAAAAATAAAAATGTTTTCCCCAGGGGTACACCACCACCAGGCTAGCTGGTCAGGGCATTCCTACCCTGCCCACTTGTGTTTGTTTTTCTTTGAACTCGGTTCAGTCCCAAGATGGCTACTGGTTGAACTAGTAGAAGCCACCAGATCTCACCATGAGATCTATATGACCCTGAGCATCCTTAGATATATATAAATCCTTTCTTTTAATTAATTAAAAACTACTGAACGGATTTATTCCAAATGTACCAAGATCTACTTTTCTGCAAAATTTGGTGTAATTCTGTTTAGCGTTTCGATCTGGAGTCGTGTTCAAAATAGCAATGGGAAATTGCATGGGGAAAACTTCACAAATCATGCCAAAACTTTCCAGACTGCAGCTGAATTGACTAGCACACTAATTTTGAAAAATTTGTGAAAATTTGTCAAAAGACTCTAAAGTTATTAGCAAAACAAAGACGCTCTTCCTATGGAATCTAGGTCCGAACAGTAACTACCTAACTGACCCTTTTTTTGCAAAGTGCCTAGCTGTAGATTTTGAACCCTAGCTCTACCAGCACCTAGGGAAACCTAGCAAACCCATGGAAATCCAGGAGAGGGTGACTTGTGTGGCTCTCACCAGGTTCTGTTACCCAGAATCCCTTGCAAACCTCAAACTTTGTAAAAAAAAAACACACATTTTCCTCACATTTCTGTGATGGAAAGTTCTGGAATCTGCGTGGATCTACACAATTCCACCTACCCCGCATTCCCCAAAGTCTTCAAATAAAAATGGCACCTCACTTGTGTAGGTTGGCCTAGTTTTCACGACAGGAAGCGGGCCATAACACAACATGGACGCACCACATTTTTGCGGTGTACTCTGACCCTTTTTTTGCAAAGTGGCAAGCTGTAGATTTTTAACCCTAGCTCTGCCATCACCTAGGGAAACTTTATAAAAAGAAACATTTTCCTCCTATTTTTAGGGTAGTGGGTCAGAGGTAAGCCCATTCTGGGCAGCCCCCATCCCATGTATAAAAAAGCCAGCATAATTGCTGGTACCTAGTGGGCTCTCTGCCGCCAACCAGGGGGCAGATCAGGGCTACTGCACCACCTGCCTCCTGCTGGGGCAGAAAGACTGTAGGTTTTTGGGGGGAGTGGGGGCATTGACATGCTCATTCTTAGCAGCCCCAACCCCTGAATTTTGAAAAACCATATTCCCTGATGCCTACTGGGCTCTCTACCCCCTCAGGGGGCAGATATGGGGCTATTTCCCCACCTGCCTCTGGGGGCAGAAAGACTGGGGCAATTTCTTTTGTGTGGGGGCATTGGCAAGCCCTTCTGGGCAGCCCCCAACCTTATGTATAAATACATCTCTGGTTCCTTTTGGGATTTCTGCCCCCCTTGGGCAGATCAGGAGGTACTGCATTTTTCCTCGAGGGATCCACGAAGGGAGGGGTACTATTGGAAAGGGGAGATTTTCTCCCGTCTTTCTACATGCTCGGGCAGGGGCTAAGATAGCCCCCTGAGCACATAAAAAAATTGAAGCTGAAATGTGCCTATCGGCTCATTTCAGTTTCGATTTATAAAAATTACGTCAGCGCGACATGCGCGCTGATCGTCATTTCACAGAAACCAAAGAAAAAGCCTCTGGAGCTGGGGAAGCTCTTCCCCAGCCCCTGAGGCTGTTCTGGGGAAAAAGAAATCCCTCTGGTGCCCGCACCAGAAGGATTTACGGTGTCATGTTTCAGGACGGCTCCACGTTTCTCAGGACAGCTCCAGGCCATCCTGAGCACGTAAAGAGTTAATGCACTTCTTTGCGAGTTTCCTAAAGTTATTGCTGCAAATGAAGCAATACTTTCCATTAAAGATTGTGTACATCCATCAAATGAAGTTGATGATATCTCTGTAAAAGAAAAATGTCATAATAAAAGCTAACCATTTGTCCTCTTACTTCTAACTGAGTTTGTACTTTTCAGCAGTCTGTCTGAAGTAACAATTAACTGACTGGAAATCTTGCCTTTACTATCTGTTGTGGTTCTCTTAATTATTAAAAGCTATAAAGTCCTGCAAATCATTGAGACCCTCTATATTTATTTCATGCATTTGATAGAACCATATGGCTTTTTATTTCAGTAGGTTATTTGCTTTGTCAATTTAGTGTTTAGGTGGTTGTTACACTTTCAGAATTAACATTTTATTTGATGAACAGTGTGCTCTTCTTCAATGTAATCATGTGGGGTAGTTGTGGGGGATGGAGGTTACATTCCTATTTCTTACTTATGCGCACCCATCTTACTTTATTATTGGTTTACCCAAAGTGTAAATAGTCACATAAGTATTTAATTGAATATTAAATTTGCTTTTCATCTGTCATGTCCTTCAAGTTTGATTAGGTTGTCATATGTGAGCAAACAATAAGCTCTGATTTCTGCGCCTTTATGAAAACATACCTAATTTGTCAATAAATCTTTGTTGGGTTCTTGGTAGAACGTATTTGGACAAAATCGAAGATTAAAAACATCAGGAGGCAGAAATATTGGAATATAAATATTGTGATACACAAATGTCTTGATGCTCAAATATTGTTGATAAGAGTATTGTTTACTTAGGTAATATTGTTTTTAATTTTATCAATGTTTTTGATAGTGTGTTCAGTAATATAGTGGCAAAAAACATTGTTTTCTAATTTTTGGAATGTGTTTTAGTTGATATATTAATTGTATGTATTACTATTGTTTATATAAATGTTCTTTTTCTTTTTTAAATATAGGTTGTAATTTTAAATTTCAAAGCTTTCCCTTCTGTTGCATAGATTGGAGTAGGAACAGTACATTTTACCCCTCCAAGTCCAACACTTGTCCTACTTTTGTGCTGTTCGTAGTGGGAATAGTAAATGTCAACCCTCTGAAATCCAACTCTTTAACTACTGTTGTATAGACTGGAGTGGGAGTAGTACATTTTACCCCTCCAAAGTCCAACAGTTTCGATACCATTGCATAATCTGGAGTGGGAATAGTATTCATTATGTTCATAGGCTCTAATTATTTTCATAATGTTGGTTAGACAGAGTTTATAGCAGTAATTGTATTATTTTTTATATTTAACATTGCATGTTTTTGTTTTTAAATGTATTTTAAAGTGTATAAAAAATGTTGTGAAATGTTTCGCGGATTTTTCCATTTTTAACTTTTTATTTATTGTGTACATAAAAGTTGTATATATTTTATCCTATTATTTTTTGTATATTTCTTATGGTATATATAAATATATATATATATATAAATATCACCAAAGAAAAGCCCCTGTGCTTTAAAGATGCACTCAAAGAGAGGATGATGCTTACTGTGCTTTTATTTCTGAAAAACGGACACACGTCATTAATTAATAAGAATCCCTGATGCGTTTCGGTGTGGCAGCACCTTAATTATAGGCCGGGGCATGGCAACCACGGAAAGCGCAGCACAGTAGGCATTATCCTCTGTTTGCAGTGCATCTTTAAAGGCCGTGAAAGGATTTCACTGCCTGTTACAGGTCTGCTGGGTTGTAAACTGTTTTGGAGCTCACTCGCAGCACAGAGGATATTTATTTGGAAAAACCGGACTGCTGATCTGAGGCCCACCGGAGGGCTGTGAACATTCTTTAAGCATTGGGGAGTTGTACTTTACTGGCAAGAAAATGGACCCCACAGGAGGGGAAGAATCGGCACTACATTTCCCGGCATACCATTCACTAGAGAATGAATGCCAGCAATGGGAAGATTTAAATGTGGTGCGCTTTCCGTTGTTGCTATGCCCCGCCCTATGATTAAAGTGCTGCCGCATCGAAACGCGTCAAGGATTCTTATTAATTTGTGAAGTGTGTCAGTTTTTCAGAAATAAAAGCACAGTAAGCATCATTTTCTGTTTGGAGTGCATCTTTAAAGCACAGGGGCTTTTCTTTGGTGATATATATATATATATAAATATATATATTGACCACTTGGCAATACAACCCATGCCCCAAAGATTAAGGCTAATCAGCCGAAACGCGTCTGGAAGTGCTTGAAATCTGCCGCCCCATGTCTAATAAAGAGGCCTGTTATCTCCGATGTTGAGTCTTGGCATTTCCTTTGCTGTTGAGTCAAAAGCAGGATGCTCCGTTCCTGCATCGCCGAGACTGCCCTGTTAGGGTCGGTGGCCCCTCAGCAAGGAGGAACTTTGTGTGATTTAAATTCGGGGGCATGACTTGCCCGTCTCATCCAGAGATGGAACAAAGGATTTACCTGAAAAATAATGAAAGGCGAGTAAGGGAGTTGAAAAGGGTATTTCACCAGTTCTTGATGACATCAGAGGCCGGAGCTCTTGTGGACTTTCACTATCTGGGGCAGTGCAGAATCAGGACCACCTTGGGAGTATATATATGGAACAGTGTGCAAAGCGCAGGCGCATCGAAATGCACTGCACCCTGAACTGACGTGAATTTTCCCTTTTGGTGCATTATGGGTAATGAAGGGCTTTTGGACAAAAACACTCAGAGGTATGCACCTTTAAATCTTGACCACTTGGCAACACAAACCATCCCCCAATGATTAAGGCTAATCAGCCAAAACGCGCCTGGAAGTGATTGAAATCTGCCGCACTATGTCTTATGAAGAGCCCTGTTATTTCCGCTGTCAAGTCTTGGCATTTCATTGTGCTGTTGAGTCAGAAGCAGGATGCTCCGTTCCTGCATCTCCAAGACCCGGCCTCTCAGGGTCGGTGGCCCCTCAGCAAGAAGAAACTTTCCTGCCTGGAAACGCCACAGGTCGGGTCTCCAATGGGAGAAGAACGAACAAACCGACCAAACGGAGCCAGTGAGCCACAAGCCAGCATGAGGGAAACACTGCATGCTGGAAGATGCAGTCCTACTCAGGGGGCAACAGGTGACTCCGTGCCTTGTTTTCCGGGTGACCATGACTACTTCAGTTAGATGGAAGCACACAAAAGACTAACACCGGAACTGCAGACACCAGTGGTAACTTTTTACTAAAAGGGTATTTGATAAAGGATTTCACCGAAACGCGTCATGCCTGATGTAAATAAATGTAAATGGTGAACTTTTTAACCCCGCTGTGTCGTCTCATAATCTGCTTTGCAAGATGGAGATTAGCCTTGGGATAAATAGCATGTGCTTGTAACACGCGAGGATGGCCCTCCCACAAGTGTTCTGGGAGTCACTATGGAATTGCGTAGACTCCCTGACCGCCTCACACTCCAGCGGCATCAATCAATCAATCAATCAGTGACACTTATAAAGCGCGCTACATACCCGTAGGGTCTCAAGGCGCTGGGGGGGGGGGGGGGGGGCGCTACTGCTCGAACAGCCAGGTCTTCAACTTCTTCCTGAAGGAGAGGTGGTCTTGGGTCAGGCGCAGGTCGGTCGGGAGGGAGTTCCAGGTCTTGGCGGCCAAGTAGGAGAAGGACCTTCCTCCTGTAGTCGCTCTTCGGATGCGGGGGACGGCGGCGAGGGCGTGGTTGGCTGATCGGAGGTGGCGTTTGGGAGCGTTGAAGTTGACTCGGCTAATGAGGTAGCTCGGGCCTTGGTCGTGTAGGGCTTTGTGTGCGTGGGTGAGGAGGCGGAAGGTGATTCTTTTGTTGACGGGGAGCGAGTGAAGGTCTCTCAGATGTCCGGAGATGTGGCTGGTTCATGGTATGTCGAGGATGAGTCTGGCTGAGGCGTTCTGGATCCGCTGGAGTCTCTTCTGGAGCTTGGCGGTGGTACCGGCGTAGAGGGCGTTGCCGTAGTCCAGTCGGCTGGTGACGAGGGCCTGGGTGACGGTCTTCCTGGTCTCGGTGGGGATCCACCAGAAGATCTTCCGTAGCATGCGTAGGATGTTGAAGCACGCCGAGGAGACGTTGTTGACTTGCCTGGTCATGGAGAGGGAGGAGTCCAGGATGAAGCCCAGGTTGCGTGCATGGTCTGTCGGTTTGGGTGCGGTGCCCAGGGCGGGAGGCCACCCGGAGTCGTCCCAGGCGGAGGGTGAGGAGCCCAGGATGAGGACCTCCGTCTTGTCCGAGTTCAGTTTCAGGCGGCTGGTCGTCATCCACTCGGCTACCTCTTTCATCCCTTCGTGCAGGTTGGCTCTGGCGGCGGCGGGGTCGTTGGTCAGGGAGAGGATCAGCTGGGTGTCGTCGGCGTAGGAGATTATGCTGAGGTTGTGTTTGCGTACGATGGCCGCGAGGGGGCTCATGTAGACGTTGAAGAGGGTGGGGCTCAGAGATGATCCTTGGGGGACGCCGCAGATGACTTCGGAGGCCTCTGACTTGTACGGTGGTAGGCGGACTCTCTGTGTTCTTCCGTCGAGGAAGGAGATGATCCATTCCAGCGCCTTGTCCTGGATTCCGATGTTGCTGAGGCGCCGTACTAGGGTGCGGTGGCAGACCGTGTCGAATGCCGCGGAGAGGTCTAGGAGGATGAGGGCCGCTGTTTCTCCATTGTCCATCAGGGCTCGGATGTCATCGGTGGCGGCGATGAGGGCGGTCTCGGTGCTGTGGTTGGCTCGGAATCCGGACTGTGAGGGGTCGAGGGATCCGTTCGTCTCGAGGAAGGCGGCCATCTGCTTGTTGACGGTCTTCTCGATGACTTTGGCTGGAAACGGGAGGAGCGAGATGGGGCGGTAATTCTTGAGGTCGGTGGGGTCCGCTGTTGGTTTCTTGAGTAGAGCGCTGAGTTCGGCGTGTTTCCAGCTCTCAGGGAAGATGGTGGTGTCGAAGGATGTGTTGATGATGTCTCGCAGGTGGGGTGCGATGACAGCGTCGGCCTTGTTGAAGACGTGGTGAGGGCAGGGGTCGGTCGGTGATCCGGAGTGGATGGAGTTCATCGTGCGGATGGTGTCTTCGGTGCTGATCGGGGTCCAGGCGTGGAGGGTGGTGGTGGGGGGTGGTTGTTCGGTCATGGTGTGCGTTGGTTGGTTGTCGAAGCTGCTGTGTATGTCCGCGATCTTGTTGTGGAAGTATGAAGCGAGGGAGTTGCAGAGGTCTTGCGATGGGGTGATGTCGTTGTTTCCTGCGCTGGGGTTGGAAAGCTCTTTCACGATGTTGAAGAGTTCCTTGCAGTTGTGTGCGTTGTTGTCCAACCGGTCCTTGAATGCTGTTTTCTTGGCAGCGCGGATCAGCTGGTGGTGTTTCCGGGTGGCAAGTTTGAAGGAGGTCCTGTTGTCCGGTGTCGGTTCCCTTCTCCAGACTTTCTCGAGGGCTCGGCAGTTCTTCTTGGAGCTCTTGAGTTCGTCGGTGAACCATGGGGCCTTCTTGCTGCCGGGTCTGCTAGGCGGGGTCCTCAGTGGGGCGAGTTCGTCCGCGCAGTTGCTGATCCACTTCGTGAAGTTGTCGGCGGCCTCGGTGGGGTTCGCTGAGCTGGCAGGAGGGTGCTGGCTCAGGGAGGTGGCGAGCTGGTCTGCTGTGATCATCAGAGGACACGCTGCCAAATGGCAGTTCATACCTGCATGAAGAGGAGCCGTTACTTCACCAGCATCTCCGACCCTGAAGCCATCGTATATGCGGGGCAGGGAGTGAGGGAAAATGGACACCACACCTCATAGCCCAGAACATGTGTGGCAGTTCCTGCCTGGAAACGCCGCAGGTCGGGTCTCCAATGGGAGAAGAACGAACAAACCGACCAAACGGAGCCACAAACCAGCATGAGGGAAACACTGCATGCTGGAAGATGCAGTCCTACTCAGGGGGCAACAGGTGACTCCGTGCCTTGTTTTCCGGGTGACTATGACTACTTCAGTTAGATGGAAGCACCCAAAAGACTAACACCAGAACTGCAGACACCAGTGGCAACTTTTTACTAAAAGGGCATTTGGTAAAGGATATTACCGAAACGCGTCATGCCTGATGTAAATAAATGTAAATAGTGAACATTTTAACCCTGCTGTGTCTCCTCATAATCTGCTTCGCAAGATGGAAATTAGCCTTGGGCTAAATAGCGTGTGCTTGTAACACGCGAGGATGGCCCTCCCACAAGCGTTCTGGGAGTTGCTATGGAATTGAGTAGACTACCCGACCGCCTCACACTCCAGCGGCATCAGAAGACACGCTGCCAAATGGCAGTTCATACCTGCATGAAGAGGAGCTGTTGCTTCTCCGACCCTGAAGCCATCGGATATGCGGGGCAGGGAGTGAGGGAAAATGGACACCACACCTCATAGCCCAGAAAATGTGAGGCAGTTCCTGCCTGGAAACGCCGCAGGTTGGGTCTCCAATGGGAGAAGAACTAACAAACCGACCAAACGGAGCCACAAGCCAGCATGAGGGAAACACTGCATGCTGGAGGATGCAGTCCTACTCAGGGGGCAACAGGTGACTCTGTGCCTTGTTTTCCGGGTGACCATGACTACTTCGGTTAGGTGGAAGCACACAAAAGACTAACACCGGAACTGCAGACACCAGTGGCAACTTTTTACTAAAAGGGCATTTGATAAAGAATATTACCAAAACGCGTCATGCCTGATGTAAATAAATGTAAATGGTGAACTTTTTAACCCCGCTGTGTCGCCTCATAATCTTCTTCGCAAGATGGAGTTTAGCCTTGATATATATATATATATATATAGTTATATATATATATATATATATATATAATCTACTGGCGGTCGCCAGTAGGTAGTTACAGTAGGACCAAGTTTCCATAGGAAGAGCATTTTTTGTTTTGCTAATAACTTTGGCGTTGTCAGATGAATCTTCATGAAATTTCTCAAGCTAATTCTTTGTTCATATCAGCTCCTCTGTTGAAAGTTTGGGGGTAATTCGTCAAGGGGGGGCTGAGAAAAGAGGGGGTCCCACAATGTGTTTTCTCCATGTTAATTTGCATGGGAAAATATAGAAAAGGCTACAGGTCGAACGGGTGCACGGAATTACCCCAAATTTGGGAGGGAGAAGGGTCTTGGTCTAGAAAGCAAGCTTTTGTGTATTTGGTGTGAATCCGTTCTGCCGTTTTTGAGAAATATCGAAATTTACAGATATCGATATTTGGAAATTCTGCCATCTGATTGGCTGAGGCGTTATGAGCACGAGCTTGCTGCTTATTGGCTGTGAGTGGTGCAAGCGGTTGCAACGAAGTGTTGGCTGCCATTTTGGGATTCCGTTGAAGTGAGTAAGGGGGAAAAAGGGTGCATTGAAGTGCGTAAGGGGGAAAAAGGGTGAAAAAAGAAGGAAAGAGGAGGGTAGGAGCACTGTAACCTCTGTGGGGTGTTTAAGATGTGCTATTGAGTGAGTGGGAAGCGAAGTATACACCCCTACCGGTGTGAAAGTGCTGGGCTACAGAAATTTTGTGAGGTATTGCGTAGAGTCTGATGCTGCTAACGTGAGCTGCTGCGGGACTCGGGGATTAAAGCGTGAGCCTAAACTGTGTGTCTTATGCTGTGAAGTCATGTGCCCTGGCCGCTGCACTACATCTGTGAAAGTAGTGTCAGCATGTGTTTATACCTACTAGAACAAAGTACTGACCCCTACTGGTCTGAAAGTCCTGGGGTACAGAAAATATGTGAGGTATTGTCTAGAGTCTCATGCTGCTAAGCTGAACTGCTGCCAGACTCGGGGGATGAAACGTGAGCCCAAACTGTGTGTTATATGCTGTGAAGTTATGTGCTCTGGCCGCTGTGCCACATCTGTCCAAGTAGTGTCAGCATGTAGTTATATCTATTCAGAGGAACTATTGTTTTGAACATTGTAACTTGTGCATGGTGCTTAGGGGGTGTCATACAGGGAGTGCGAAGGGAAATTTGCGCGTATCAAATCAATTTGGTATTTGAAAAGTGTAAACTACTCACGCCTAGGGGTCTGATGGCGCTAGGGGCGTAAGCTGAGCTGCTGGTGGACTCCGGGATAATGCCGCTGAACTACTGACCCCTACCGGTCTGAAAGTGTTGGGTACAGAAATTAAGTGAGGTATTACTTAGAGTGTCATGCTGCTAAATTGAGCTGCTGCTGGACTCTGGGATGAGAACGTGAGCCCGAACTGTGTCTCCTATGCTGTAAAGTCATGTGCTCTGGGCACTGTGCCACAACTTTCCAACTTGTATATGGTGCTTAGGTGGTGTTATATAGGGAGTGCGAAGGTAAATCAATACGGTATTTGTAAAGCGCAAACTACTTACCCGTACGGGTCTGAAGGCCCTCGAGGCCAGAGTGAATTTATGTGAGCTATTAAGTGAGCTATTGCCCAGAGTCACTTGTTGCTGAGCTGAGGTGGTGCCAGAGCAGGAGATTAAATTGTGAGCTCTGTGCTCTGAACTCATGTTTTCTGGCCACTGCGGCACACCTGTCCAAGTATTGTGAGCATGTGTGCCTACGTACTTGGAGGAAGTTTTGTTGTAAACAGTGTGACATCTGTAAGGCGATTGGGGGGTGCTACAGAGGGAGTGTGAAGTTCAATTGTCCCGTTTCAAATCAATACGGTATTTGTAAAGTGCATACTACTCACTCGTAAGGGTCTGCAGGTGCTGGCAGCCAGCGTGGAAATTAAGTGAGCTATTGCCCAGAGTCACATGGTGCTATCCTGAGCTGTCGCTAGAGCCGGGGATCGAGAGCTCTGCGCTGCAAAGTCAAATGGTCTGGGCGCTGCACCACAGCTGTGTGGAGAATACATTTTGGTGAGGGTCCGGGAGTTGCCGTTACCTGGCCCTAAAATAGCGGGCCTAAGTTGTCAGTTATAGGGTGGCTCAATAGTTGGAGTTACATATAAGAGCGGATGCACAGCTTCAAGTTATTCAGAAAAACTCGATTTCCCGGATCTGTGAAGTGTACTCAATCACTTTTGTAGATATCAGCCATATCAAATCGTATGTTGTTGTTGTAGATGGACCCCATTCTATGGTCTCTGAGGTATGCAGACACAGCTTTGTTGACTTTCTTCCTAGATTTTTCAATCTGAGACAAAATTGGTTTGACCATTTCCACTTCTGTCTTTGGCATATATTGGAATATACAAAGCCAGTTTGAGGGAAAAGTAATATCAATTGTCCAAAGGTGTCCTTCATAAGTATTTCCAAACCTACTCCAGTGCCTAGGTCATTTCTAACACAATGCACAATCATGAGTTCAAGGTGTGGAACATGCAAAGAGGTTTTAATCAAAGTCAACAATTGGTGCTACTTTAATCCTCTCTGTGCAAACCATTTAATGTCCACATTTGGTAAACCTAGGTCTAGGTCAATACGCCTCTGTTCTGCATACCTGTTGCACCAGAAAATATAGCTATGTCCTACGATCCACACTAGCATTTTGAAGATATGGCTGGAAGGTATGGAAAGATGTCTGTAGCTCATGAAGTTCCTTCGTAGAATAAGACATATGTTTAAAGATGGGAAACAACTTTTTTTTGGTCATACAGAACGATACCTGATTGGGAGATGAAAAGCATTGTTTTTCAAAAGTAGGGTGCACATTCGTTTTGTGTAAAAGCATCTTTGTTATTGGTTAAGAAAAAGCAGTTTCAACATGGAGTACATATCATAGGATAACATTTGCTCAAGTCAACCACACCTGCTACTTGCATTTGGAAGGCACTGTTCGAACTTAAAACAATCGTGAACTTTTAACCTGCACGTGCCGTTAAATGTTCGAGAAAATGTTGCAAAAAAATATTGTTAGGTTTAAAAAAAATGGATGAACTTTTAACCTGCATGTGTTGTAGAATGTTCTAGAAAGTGTGTTGATAGAATATGTTGCACTACTGACTTCTATGTTTCATTGAATATGAAAAAACCAGTTTACAGGGAAAATTAAAAAAACCAATAGAGAGTAGTTAGAAACAACAGCACCAGGGAGAGGAAGAAGCAGGGAGTGGGGGGACGGAGGGAGATGGGCACAAGGGCACACATGCACAATCAAGTACAGCACAAGTATAGGCAAGCAATGGCCAAAATGAAACACACCAATAAGGAGCACAAGTGACACAACCCGCCAACATCACACCACTGAAAGAGCAAGTGAAAACCACACTGCATTCATACAGGATGTGTACAAAGGCCGGTTTTGGGTGTTGTGGGATGTCTACGACCGTGGTCATTATGAATTAGATGCCCAGCACGTGGCATATGGGCGGGTTCACTGTGTGTTACGTCACCAAACAGCTGCTCCTCCATCCCACGAGCCCCCACACTTTTGCACGGTGCGCTGTTGTATCCCATGCACTCGTACGGCACAGCATTGTAATGCCTAATCGGGCATGTCCTGCGGCATTCCAACTACACCATGAGAGTGCCGTTTGGTTGTGGTGCATGCCACTTTACAATATCGTCCCTTGTGGCAGGCCACACCAGAACACAGAGACACACTTACCGCACTTCCTGCACACAGATATGTCCGAGACACCCAGTTCCCCTTGCCGGAAAGGCACTAGGCGTTACACAAATCTCCGCAAAATGGTAAAAAATCTCTGCAAACACGCAGAAATTCTGCGAACATGCGGAATTGCTTGTTCGCGATGCTTTTTACCAGTTCGCAATTGCTTTTTGCGTACTCGTGGAAAATATCTTGCGAACACGCATTTTGAGAACGCGATCAAGCAAAAAATTTTGCAAAGTCGCGGAATGTAGCATTTTGGGCAATTTCGCGTTCTCCGCGGAAATGCGAAATTACCCAAATTCTGCGAATTCCGCGAGCGGATCGGAATTTACCGCTCAGGACTAATAGGCACACCCCTGCGCTGACCTGTGTAAGCCGGACCAGCACATGCCTGTTGTCATGCAAGAGTATGCACGCGTAGCTACATGTCCAGGGTCACTGCCAACGCTGAGGTGACATGGTAAAGTCTGCTGAAGACAGCAGACAGTGATGTTGCAGGGCCCATGCCTATCATGCTAACACAATAACCACAGGGACACACTTGCTCAGATGCGGATTTGGAGGGTGTTGGCGGTCCTGGGGTTGTTGCGATGAGTCTTGTAGCCCTCATGGGTATCCCTGTGTCATGCTCATTGACTCTATGGCACCTGTGGGTGTTCTGGTGTGGCTCTTGACTGTGTTTCCTTTCATGCTGCAGGTATTCGTCCTGCTTAACACCAGCAGAAAGCAGGTGTAAAATCCCTGGTGGTAACGTGGCATATTGCCGGAATTTGTTTCACATTGTAGTTGTTGTGAAAGTTGTGGTGTGATTTTTTTCGTGTGGAGAACAATATTCGAACTGAGCAGTGTTTGCCGTCAAGATCCAGCACTTGATGCACTATTCCCAATCAATATAAATACAATGAAATTTCTTCATTGATTTTGTGTGTACACTGTAAGTGCAGCCACTACCTCAGTGCAATTCAATACAGGATTTTAGTATTTAGAATAAATCGCAAAGGTGCACCTCGTGTCTTTTTTGCACGGAAATGGCTAGTCTGAATTTCATTATCAGCACTTTAATGCAACTACAGTTGAGATAAATGTAACACAGTATTGAGAAGTTGGTGCAAACTGCAGACGTCACCAGTATAACCGCGATAAGTGCCCCAAAATTTAACACCATGGTGGATACCACCAAATAACAGTAATAGGAACAAGAAAGAGTCACACAGCAGTTAAGAAAAAAACCTAAAAGGTTTTAAAAGTTTGTTTTGTCAAACTTAATTTTTTTAAACATATATAAATGAAAAACTATTTTCAAACTTTACTTTTATATATATATATATATATATATATATATATATATATATATATATATATATATATATATATATATATATATATATATTCAATGAAAAAACCATAGGTTATAGGCCATATATAGTTAGGAATTAGCATTTACAAAACCTTATTTTACTCGCATAAAACCATTGAAATTCCATATATAGTTAGCTAACTATAAGCGCTAACTATATATCGCGCACCCGCAATCCACTGCTGATGATGTCACATATTACATCATTCATGACATGGTCAGTGACATCACTGATGACATCACTGATGACATCTCAAATGACATCACTGATGACATCACTGATCACAACATCCAGTGATTGTATGTGTCTGTAAAGTTTAAATATGTTTCACATATTGAAGAATGAGTAGATGTATAAGTGTCTGGATGAAGAATTTAGTAGGTGCATGACTGACTGTATGAGTGAGTGATTAAATGTGTCTCACTGAGTACATGGGTTAGTGACTAAACTGTCTTAATTCGTGCATCAGTATGTTTGTTGTTGTGTAAGCTGCTGCATGTGTTGATCAGTAGCTATAAGAGTGGCCATATGGGTTATTGATTGGTTGCCCAAGTATTTGAATGGGAGGCTGAGTGTGCGTGACTCTGTGCATAGATGTGTAAGCAGTTGATTCACTAGGAGTATGAGTTCAAGAGTGCATGTGGAAACAGCTATATGGGCGGTTGACTGTGCATGGGTGTGTTGGTGAGTGAATGGATTTCTCATTGCTACATGTGCAAGTAAGTACGTATGTAAAACACAATACATGTGAGAGTTGAGATATATAAATAACTGAACATAAGAGCCAGTGAATGTGTGAGTGGCTGTATCGATCACTGTGAGCTTGTATCAGGGATTATATAAGAGAGTAAATATGTGTTATTATATGTTTGAATAAGTAAGATGTGTATAACTGTATAGTTGAGGAAATGGAGGTGTGATTGATTCTTTGCATGACTGACTAGGTGTGTGAGTAACTCCATGGATGAGTGACAGTCTGTGAGTGTCTGTTTATACTGAGTGTATGTAAGGTTATATTAGAGTCTGAAGAGGTTCATTGTATTATCACATGAGTGATGTGATCAGTGATGACAAATGAGATGTCATCAGTGATGTCATTTGAGTTGTCATCAGTGATGTCATCAGTGATGTCATTTGAGATGTCATCATTGATATCATTTGAGTTGTCATCAGTGATGTCATTTGAGATGTCATCAGTGATGTCATCAGTGATGTCACTGACCATGTCATGAATGATGTAATATATGACATCATCAGCAGTGGATTGCGGGTGCGCGATATATAGTTAGCGCTTATAGTTAGCTAACTATATATGGAATTTCAATGGTTTTATGCGAGTAAAATAAGGTTTTGTAAATGCTAATTCCTAACTATATATGGCCTATAACCTATGGTTTTTTCATTGAATTTTCAAGGTTTTGTAAATGCAAATTCCTAACTATATATCCACTATAACCTATGGTTTTTTCTGTGAATTTCATTGGTTTTTTAATAGCAAATATGAAAAGCTTTAAAATGTCAAGTACGTGATAGATAAAAACATTTTCGTATTTATGCACGCTGATGTGCTTTGAACGCTGCCCCCCCCCTCCCCTCTTTTGCCTTAGTAGTACTCTCTCTTTGCAGATACTGAAGGGTAGTTAACGCAGGCCTTTACCCCCGTTGTAATCCGTCGTGCCTCCTTGTCTCTCCATTTGATTGATTGTTGTCCAAGCATTTACTGTTTTAGAATTGGTTCTCTTTGGATCATTCTCTATTTACAAACAAGCACAAAGTCGCAATACTCTGTTTAGTCTTTGCAGATAGTGAAAAATCGTGTAAAAAAATAAAAGTAATCGAACAAAATCAGTAGGCCACTAATTGGATCTCTTTTTGACCTCGCTAAAATAGAAATATTAGGAACAACCCTTCTTGAGAAATACGAAAATAGTGAGATGAACTGAGCTCCACACCATGAGGGCTGCAAGACAGCTCGGCTCCATCACCCATCCCGCACAAAATAACGACAAACCCTATGCAAATATTAAAAATATAGACAACACACCAGCAAAGAAACAGGGTAAAACATTTTATTAAAAAACTATTTACATAACGTTGGTCTATAAGATGATGTCAGTAGTGGACCGATGTGTGAATAGATCGAAAACAGCACAAGGCTCCAAGATCCGGATAGCAAGCTCCTGGATGTTGGGTGCCATAGTTTAGAGTTCTGAATTTCAGCCTTTTTCAATGCCTGTGCTTTGTTGAATCAAAATGGCGGCTTGACACAAAGCTGACTCAAACGTTGTTACTGATGCTATGCAGACCAAAACTGGTTTTCAGTTTGTACATTTTTCTAGATTTTTCAATCCAAGTTTGGTTGACTTTGTAGAACGATGGCTTCAGATTTTCAACATACGGTGTGGTGGCGCTGACTGGGAGGGGGCGCTTCGCTCCTGCCCCCTCCCCAAGTAAGATTTTCATACGTGAAAGTACGTTAATGGTTTTGGTCCCTGAGATGCTTCGATGTCACTACCATTCTCAAATAGCATAAGTTCTGGATGTTGGGTGCCATAGTTAAGAGTTCTGAGCAGTGCTTGTAACACTGTCTGAAGCTTATTTCCACCTACTGCAGCTTCACTATTCTCAAAGTAAGTGAGTGTCGTTTGTGGACCTGACTGCATTAGAAAACAATGTGATATGTTACCTTCCTAAACAGCTTGACGGAGGCCCCTGAGGGGCGGTGTGATGGCCATGGACTCGGAGAAGACGCTTGGCTCCGACACCCTCCCCAAGTCTTATAGCACTGGTGTAGCCTGAGATCGCCCCCGACATAGGCGGCCGGCTCCCGGGGTCCGGCGGAACTTTTTGCCTTTTGATGACTCTTCAATTCTGGACCTTGTCCCACAATCCGTTTGACCTGAAGACAAGCTGTAGTGGGGCGCCCCTTTATCGTTTTAGTTGCCATTCCGCCCGCTTTTGCTACACTGTGCCTCTTCCGCCATTCAGCTGTTTTCCGCCCGCTCTTGCGACTACAGCGTCTCGCTCACCATGTAGTTGAGATGCGCCCGCTCTTGCGGTGCAGCGATAGGCGGCTGCCACAGGACTCTCAAAATGGCGGCCGGCTCTTCGGTTTTGGGCCTGGTCCACTAAAATGGCCCTGGGACACCTTGGAACTCGGACGCTTGTCTGCTAGGGCTTGGGTCCCATTCTCGAAAAGCGTCCCCTCAGCCGTGAAGATTCTACAAAAGTCTTGGGGGCCTCCGACTCCCGCAGGCTTCTGGTGGGGAGCGGCTGCCATGATTGCTCGTGGAATGGCCACGACGGAGCTACGAGATGGTAGTGGTCTCATGCTGACGCCAGCTTTAGTCTGAAACATCCAGAAACACTGTAGACTACCAATTCGATCAGTTCCGGTAGCGCCCCAACATGACCCGGAAGAGAAGAACTTGCCCTCCCCTCTTTGACTGATGGTTCTTGTTGCCTGTCCCCTCTGTTGTCATTTAACAGAACTTTTTGGACTGCTGAAAGGGGTTGTGTTCTGAACGCTGATTGGTGGAGACATTTAGACTATATTCTTGACCTACGTTGTCGCGTAATGCGTTTTATGACACGCCGCGTTAGCGCACCCGGAAGTGATCCGAGGCGCGGCGCGCAGCGCGTAACGTAAGCATAACAGGTCATGTGACTTGTTAATAAAACTTTTCATTGGTTCATTTTACTTTTGTTAATTTAATGATGAAAAGCTTGGTCATATGACCTAAAAATTACGCTTTTTATTATTTTCGAACAATATTTTTTTTTCAAACATATGTTATAATATTCCAGGCTAATGTACTTTCCCGGAAAATTTACAACTGTCTTGCAAGTAAAATATATTCCTTTTTCGAGAAAGAGGGCGTTTCTTCCTTCCATGACGGAGCCGTTGAGTAAAAGAGATTCGGCCTGCTGTCTTAGTCGCCGATACGCCTGATTATCAGATTCTTATCGATCACTTTATGTTGCAGACATGAAAAACACAACTGCCCTTCACCATTTATCTTTACTGCGTTCCTACATATTATACCTTTTATCCGTCATGTAATTGGACTGCTTTATTTCACTTGCCTTTTACTGATTCGAAAACAGTCACTAAAAGTAAAAACTTTACAAATGAAAATACTACTACCGTGTTTTGTTTTAAAAACCTTTATTGTGAAAATGTCAGTATACAAATACGGGCCTATAACCACGTGGGCCGGCCACGGAGCAAACTGAAATCGTATATGATGAGGAGACATTTACACTGTAGAAGAACGTAACGAGCGGGCCATTAGGTGACAAGAACAAAGGTGTCTAACAGTTGCGGAATCGGTGGACGTACATTTTGTAATTAAAATACGACAGGGCCACTTACAATAACATTTTCTAGATATACATTTGCGGGCAAAGAGTTACGAGTCCCATTTATACCGGCGCCATTTTGGGCGAGGCCGGGCAGGTCCAAGATATAGTCAAAATGTCTCCACCAACCATCGGCCAGACCAGAACCCCTTTCGGCCCTTTATGCTACAAGATGGTGTCTTCCATTCAGAAAATATTGGTGGCAGCATTTTGAAAGGAAACAGAAACAGCCGTTCTCCTAGTGAGTTTCACATTGTTACATTTAGGAAGAATGTTGAAGAGTAGTATGTGGAAAATCTGAAGCCATTTTTCTACAAACTCTCAATCAGACTTGGATGGAAAAAAAAAACCTGAAGAATGTACAAACTGAAAACCAATTTTTGTCTGTATAGCACCAACAGTAACGCTTGAGTCAGCTTTGTGTCAAGCCGCCATTTTCATTCAATCAATAGCGTCCCCCTGCACACATTCAGGGACCTGGTCGTGTCTTCAGATGAAACGCATTGTAGGAAAAGAAGCAGAAAGGAAAAGGAAAAAAGTTCCGCCGGACCTAGTGAAGCTGCAGCAGGTGCAAATAAGCTTCAGACAGTCTTACAAGCACTGCTCAGAACTCTCAACTGAGGCACTCAACATCCAGGACTTGCCATTCGGATCTTGGCGCCTTGTATTTTTGTTTTGTTTTTGATGGAGGGGAAACAACAAAAAACAGACATTGAAAAAGGCTCAACAGTGCAGGGCGCCTTGTGCTGGTTCCGACCTATTCACACATCGGTCCACTACTGACATCACCTCATAAACCAACGGGGCACCCCACGCCGACTTTCGGCGCAGCATTGTAGGATGGCCACACCAGTGCGGCAATTTGCTGGACACCACCTCGGTGCCATCCAGATCTCGGCGCGTTCATTCAATCAATAGCGTCCCCCTGCACACATTCAGGGACCTGGTCGTGTCTTCAGATGAAACGCATTGTAGGAAAAGAAGCAGAAAGGAAAAGGCAAAAAGTTCCGCCGGACCTAGTGAAGCTGCAACAGGTGCAAATAAGCTTCAGACAGTCCTACAAGCACTGCTCAGAAATCTCAACTGAGGCACTCAACATCCAGGACTTGCCATTCGGATCTTGGCGCCTTGTGCTGGTTCCGACCTATTCACACATCAGTCCACTACTGACATCACCTCATAAGCCAACGGGGCACCCCACGCCGACTTTCGGCGCAGCATTGTAGGATGGCCACACCAGTGCAGCCACTTGCTGGACACCACCTCGGTGCCATCCGGATCTCAGCGCGTTCGAGTCACTGTGCCGGAAGAGTGACCGGAACTCAGCTGAACACGCCGTCTTTCGGCGCAGCATTGTAGGATGGCCACACCAGTACGGCAATTTGCTGGACACCACCTCGGCGCCATCCGGATCTCGGCGCGTTCGAGTCACTGTACCGCAAGAGTGACCGCAACTCAGCTGGACACGCCGTCTTTCGGCGCAGCATTGTAGGATGGCCACACCAGTGCGGCAATTTGCTGGACACCACCTCGGTGCCATCCGGATCTCGGCGCGTTCGAGTCACTGTACCGCAACAGTGACCGCAACTCAGCTGGACACGCCGTCTTTCGGCGCAGCATTGTAGGATGGCCACACCAGTGCGGCAATTTTCTGGACACCACCTCGGTGCCATCCAGATCTCGGCGCGTTGTGCTGCCTTCGGCCTATTCGCACATCGGTCCGCTACTGACGCCGCCTCACGTGCCAACGGATTTTCTACGCTTTTTGTAGCCCTATGTCGCATAACAGGTCATGTGACTTGTTTATAAAACTTTTCATTGGTTCATTTTACTTTTGGTTTCCTAAAGATGGAAGGCTTGGTCATATGACCTAAAAATAACACTTTTCATTGGTTTAGAACATTTTTTTTTCCCAAACGATGAAAGCCCCACCTTGTTTCTGGATCATTCAGACTGAAGCTGGCGTCAGCATGAGAGCACCACCATCTCGTGGCTCCGTCGTGGTCATTCCGCGAGCAATCATGGCAGCCGCTCCCCACCGGAAGCCTGCGGGAGTCGGGGGCCCCCAAGACTTTTATACAATCTTCACGGCTGAGGGGACGCTTTTCGAGAATGGAACCCAAGCCCTAGCAGGCAAGCGTCCGAGTTCCAAAGTGTCCCAGGACCATTTCAGTGGACCAGGCCTAAAACCGAGGAGCTGTCCGCCATTTTAAGAGCCATGTGGCAGCCGCCTATCGCTGCACTGCAAGAGTGGGAGCAACTCAACAACATGGTGAGCGAGACGCTGTGGCCGCAAGAGCGAGCGCAACTCAGCTAGATGGCCGCCACCTGGGGAGGCCCGTTCACGCCGGCTCCCCCACGCCCCCCCCCGGGCCGCCGCACGCCAATTTTCGGAGCAGCATTGTAGGATACCAAAACCAGTGCGGCAGTTTACTGGACATCACCTGGGTGCCTGTCGTACATGTTGTGTCAGCCATGTGACACTGGACACAGACCGCTACTGACGAGGCCTCCCCCCGCACCACCCGGGACGCCCCACACTGTTTTTCTGTGCTGCATTGTAGGATCCCTAAACCAGTGCGGCACCCAGGCGACATCACCTGGGTGCCGTCCAGAACTCTGCACGTTGTGCTGCCTTGGGACTATTCGCACAACAGACCGCTACTGAGGAGGCCTCCCCCCGCCCCACCCGGGACGCCCCACGCCAATTTTCGGAGCAGCATTGTAGGATCCCTAAACCAGTGCGGCACCCAGGCGACATCACCTGGGTGCCGTCCAGAACTCTGCACGTTGTGCTGCCTTGGGACTATTCGCACAAAAGACAGCTTCTAACCATTGTTGCTTTTTGTGTTGAGAAATGTTTAAATGTTTTTAGTTTTTGTTCCGTTTGTTAAAGTTAGTAGTTAATAAAGTTTTATAACCTTACTTTGTTGGAGTGTTATCTATTTTTTTAAAAACGGGTGAATGGGGCCTTGAATCGGGTTATTGTCATGTGTGGGCTTTGGAAGTGTGCTGCTGCAGGATCGGACATTTCAAACTCAAATGCACGTTCTTTTTCTTACCTTTCCGAAGCATGGACCGCAATAGCAGGCAGAGAAAGGGTGATGCACGTGTTGAACACTACCTGACCTGGCAAGTTGCTGGCAGTGCCCCCCCGCCCGCTCCTGAAAGAGGGCACACACACACCGCCGCCCCGAGTACTTCACAAATCTTTAAAAGACCATGCGCTTGTTCATGAGGCTTAAATGGTTTATCACCTCTTCTAGAACCCCTGCATCGACCCTCTGACGTTTCCTGGAAAAATTACCATGTAACACAATACCAAGCCCTGTCAGCTGAAACCCCCAAGGAATCGTGGGGCATATTATCAAGGGGGTTTATCTCCGCTTTTTTGGCTTTAAAAACCATGAAAGCGGAGATAAAATTATTTCCCTATTATCAAGCTGTCGCTAACACCAGTTAGTGACAGCTAAAAGGAGATAGCGACCATCTTGGGCCCCGCTTTGCATGTCAGTGATACTTATCACTAATGACATGCAAAGTGGCGTGCCAAGATGTTAGCGACTGGAAACAGTCCCTAACATCGCTACCTTCTATTACCAACTTTTGGAGATATTCGCGCTAAGCGCGAATATCTCCAAAATCTAACACCTGCCCTGAGCAGTTCTTAGCCATGTTATCCAATGGGAGGTGGATAACATGGCTAAGAGCATTAGGTCGATAATACATGAATATCGCTGACTTTTCTGCGATAATAGCAAGGTTTATCTGCGATAAAAATCGCCGATGTGCGGCGATAATTTTTGTCTCTAAACAAGTTAGAGACAAAAATTATCGCTAGTTGTTCGTAATATGCCCCCGGGTTTTTGCTTGCAGAAATCGGGAGGCGGGAGACTAGCACTGAAATCAGTACTCACACGCCTGAATCAGGAGGATTGGCATGTCTGAATTCTCTACAGCTGGGGCCATAAACTACATCCGCAGGGTTAGGTGATAGCCTGGGACCAGCCTGGCATCTAAAATGGCTGCCGTGCACGACAAAATTGTGGCATTCGAAAAAAGGCAAGATGGCGCAGCCGCTGGAAGAGATGTATCAACATATATCAGCCTCCTCAGCCACCCTCAGGAAACATAGGGGATTAGGATATGTCTCCCGCACCCCCTTATACCTAGTACTTTAATTAACGAAGCACAAAATGGCGAATTCCCGTTTCGCTACCAGTTTGCGGCCCAGTTCGCGGCCCGTGAAGCGCTTCTACCGTGAAAAATCATTTTTTTTTTTTTTTCCCCACGGGACCCTTTAATAACCCCAACAACATTCCTAGGGGGTCAAGAGGGGGATACCTTGCCCCCTTTCATTAAATTCCCCCTTAGTTTTTCACCTTTTCTTCTCTCTCGATCCTACCGAGAGACAAGATGGCGGCCGCTCCGGACTGTCACGCAGCAAAAAAAAAAAAAAAGCTCACGCACAGCCGCTGGAAGAGATGTATCAACATATATCAGCCTCCTCACCCACCCTCAGGAAACATAGGGGATTAGGATATGTCTCCCGCACCCACTTATAACTAGTAATTTAATTTACGAAGCACAAAATGGCGAATTCCCGTTTCGCTACCAGTTCGCGGCCGCGCTTCTACTGTGAAAAATCATTTTTTTTTTATTTTCCCCACGGGACCCTTTAATAACCCCAACAACATTCCTAGGGGGTCAAGAGGGGGATACCTTGCCCCCTTTCATTAAATTCCCCCTTCGTTTTCCACCTCTTCTTCTCTCTCGATCCTACCGAGAGACAAGATGGCGTCCGCTCCGGACTGTTTAGAATGTTGACAGACACCGGAGAGCCAATCAGCTTTCTGCGCGCAAAGTTCCGATAAGCGAAAAGTAAGCGGACCGGATCGCTGCCCAGAGCGCTGTTACAGATATATATCTTGGTTTGAACGTTAATTTCTCAAAAACTACTGGAGCACATATATTGAGACCTAGCAAAGGCACATCGGGCTAACAGTCCCTACAATTTTGCCAAGTTTCGTGCAAATCCATTCAGCCGTTCGAGCTAAAAGTGAGTCCAACCGCCCTATGGAAAACTCAATGCAAAAAACGCGTTTTGGGACCCCCCTTTTTTCTCAGCCCCCCCTTGACGAAACCCCACCAAATTTTCAGAGGCTGCTCAGAAACAAAATGTGCCATTTTCCTGAAAATTTCAGCCGATTCCGTCCACAAACGCCAAAGTTATTAGACATAGAATTTTCAAAAGTCCCATAGGGAAAAAATTCTAACTATATATACCTACTGGCGATAGCCAGTAGGTAATATATATATATATATATATATATATATACAATAAACAAAATGTAACAAAAATAATACAAAACACCGAGGCGGAAGACTCCTGTGGGGACCATGGATGTTGACGACAGAGCCTGTAAAATAAAGCACAAAATAAGGACGTGTGTAATGCGCATATCAAAGGACTAAGAGAGAGAAATAGAGAAGGAAAAACAAGCTAGAGAGAAAAAGAGAGGGAAGGAAAGAAAGGGAGTGAGAAAGGAAGAAGGGAGAGAGAGATAGAAGGAAAGGTATTAAGAGAGAGAGAGAGAAAGAGAGAGAGAGAGAGACTGTCGCCTCTGCACATCCATGAGAAAATAATTACCTGGTGCTACCGGAGTGTGCAGCAGTGGGCATTCCACGTTCCCTTCACAACTCCGTCGATCTCAGAGGTGTTGCTAAGTCCTGAGTTATGAATGGCAGAGACCACATCAGCTTCTTTTCGGATCTCACAAATGTCGCTGAGTCCTGAGTCATAAATGGTGGAGACAACATCAGATTCTCTGCGGATCTCACAGATGTCGCTGAGCCCTGAGTCATGAATGGCGGAGACCACATCAGATTCTCCGTGTGTGTGACAGATGTGGATGTGTGGAGAAGTGTGGCTCAATGGTTAGAGCGGCAGACCCTGATGCAGAGGTCTGGCCCGGGACCAGGGCTCAATTCCCGCCTCGGCGGGTCTTGGGCTCATTTTCCTCGGACCTGATAATTCTCGCATTGGTGCCTATTCTAATCGTGGGTCTGTTGGACCCGGGCCTTTTTGGCTGGTTCACCCCTGAACTTTTTGCTTTTGATGGCGACCTGGCATTCGTGATTTCTGGCTTGGCGCACTTTTTCCCTGTGTCCCAGGGTAAAGTGCGTGCGTGTAGTGAGGTTGGCCTGCCCTCCCATAGGAATGCATGGGGAATGTATGTGTCCATATTAGTTCCTGATGTGTGGGAAGTGCATGCTCGAGTTTGGTATGTGCGGACTCATGAGATTGAATGCTTCGCAAAGATGTGTGCGGCGTGAATGTGTCTAGTGTGCAAGTGCCACTTCTAGACATGGGTGTGCGTGTGCAGTAAGTGTGTTGGCATGTGATTGACTGGAGCTGGCTGGTGAGCCTGGCTCCAGGAGTCTGGATGGGTCTGCCCCGGTGGTGAGTGGGAGATTAGCATGCTGATGTGAGGGAGGGGTGGCCTGGGACCTGAATAGGGCTGGGCTTTCCCCACACAATGCTGGCTCCGCCCCCTGTGGTACGACTGATGTCCGTAGCCTGACCAGTGAATAGGAAGGGTGGCTGAGCACATCACAGTGCTCCAAAACCAGCTGCGACTGGTTTCTCCCCCACCCTGCACACAGACAAAGGATTTTACTAAATAAAAAGGGGCTGTGTCCCCTTACAAGTTTTTCTGTTCCTGGATCCAAGCTGAGGGGGGCCTGCTGCTTCTGGGCGCCAGGAGGACCGCCCTGGGGATTGCCTCCCTGCCTAGGAGGACCCTGTGAGCTGGCCCCTGGGCCCAGACTTGCCCCCCCCCACCCCCTGAAGGACTTGTTGCTGGACTCTGGGGCATCTTAGCACTGGGGAGCGCTTTTGCTTTTATTGATTTTGAGCGCTTTGTTGCCCCGTATTTTGCGTGAGGAAAAGCAGGTGCCCACCCTGCATTCCGCCGAGCCAGTTCGCCGAGTTGCGGTACAGGAGCCCACCCTGCTTATTTGCAGAATATTGTCACATTTTCTTGCGACCCCAGAACAGGAGCCCACCCTGTTTTATTTATTTAATTCAGCGGGAGCCTACCCCGGATTTTAAAGTGAGCTGCTCTTCGTCCCCCCCTCCGGGCTGCCTCGCTGCCTGCGACAACCCGGAAGTAATTTAGACCAAAAACCGGAAGCTGTCGGGAGCCCACCCCGTGCTCAGGTGAGAGAGAGGGACAGGAAGAGCTCGGAAGTCCCGTCCCTGCAGCCGCGGGCAAGAAGAAGCCAGAAGCCGGTGTTTGGTGTCTCCCACGGGGCTCCCGAGAGTGAGGGAGAGCCCCGTGGTGACCAGCCTAGGTGTCCCGGCCGCAGAGAGACGCCGCAGAGAGACATCGCAACGTCGGAGCCTCCCAACAGCAGAGCCCGATGAGTGTTGATGGGCGGGGGACAGCTCCGGGCATGTCCACAGAGCCTGAGAGGCTCCACTAGCTTACTAGAGCGGCACCGATGGCAGAGGGCTGCTCCATCGTTCAGTGGCAGCACCCTGGGGCATTGTAGTTTTAGAGCCACGAGGTTCCCAGGGGCATTCTGGTGAGATGGAGTCCCCAGAAGCAGGACTCCAACGGGGGCAGATTGTTTATTCTGAGCCCTGAGAGGCTCAAGGGGCATATTGTTGAGGAGACCCGAGAGGCTCGTGGCGGCATATTTGTTATGGCGAGCCCTGAGAGGCCCTGGGGTACCACATCATTCCCGAGTCCCCCGAGAGGGACTCCAACGTCTTTGGGGGCATTTTGAATAGGTAGAGCGGCCCCGGAAGGCAGCGGGCCGCTCCCACAGTTGTTCTCGAGCCACGAGGCTCACGGGGGCACCGTTGTTTGGTCCTGAGAGCCTGTGAGGCTCCAACGTTGTTTTGGGGGCACTGATGGTCCTGTAAGCCCCAGAGGAGAGGCAGGGTGCACGTTGTGCCCAGGTTCAGACTCCCAGCTGCCCAGCACTTAGTGGGCAGCTGCTATATTTAGGAACCTGCATCTTTCTTTGGCTGCCTGTGCAGCCTGCCCCTGACATTGGAACACAGGGCGTCCTAGCCCCATTAGAGGTCAATTGGCCTGGGGACAGTCACAGGTTGTGGCTTATGTAATTCTGCGCAATTGTTCTGTGCTGCACCTCTGAATGCTTTTTTATGCGTCTTGTGCTTTTCCCTACACCGCTGAATGTATGTTTATGCATCAAGTGTTTTCTTCCCTACACCTCTGAATGTTGTGATGCATCATGTGTAATGTGCTCATGCCTATACCCCTAAATGTATTGTGATACTTAGGTGGTTCTTCTTTTTAGTACAGGTGTTACAAGAGAGGTCCTGGTTTCCTGCATGGCATTCTCCTAAGGTGGTTAGGGTTGCGTAGGTGGTACCTACTTGTTACCAGTGAGTACTGGTTGTGTGCTATAGATGCTGATTTAATGCTACAGTTATTACATGTCCTACGTGCTAATTCTAAAAGTGGCTATTCCTGACAGTGGTCCATGTGGCCCTGTCCTGTACATATATCCCCTGTAAATTCTGCCCGTGCCCATGGCACCTTGTAAAGTATATGTTTATTATCTAACGTATGTGGTATAATACAAAGATTATTTTTTATATATACCTTTGTGTGGAGTTTCCTTTGTGGTGGGCCTTGGGTGTTGTTGCTGGGTGCGCGCGCAAAAGATTTACACATTGCCTCCGGGATAAGCCTGTCTGCTCGTGCAAAGCTTCCAAGGGGGTGAGCAGGGGTTATCTTGGCGTGTGACTCCCTTGCCCTGACTAGAGTGGTGTTTTCTGCCTGACTTTGGCGCAAGTCTTAGCCAGCCAAAAATCCCATTTCTAACAGGGTCCCACTCTGCAACTCTGGGCAATAACTTGCTTAATCTCCACAACTGCCCCAACCACGCTGGGATGCCTGGCTTCACCTTGGTGGTGCCCAGGAGTGGACATTTCACAGGGAAAAGTCAGAAAGGGTTCCACAGTGGTATGCGTTACAGCGCCAGGACACCTCACTTGGGGTATTAGTGCGCTTTACAAGTACAAATTACATTACATTACATTACTGAGTCCTGAATGGCGGAGACCACATCAGCTTCTCTGCGGCCCGGCAGATCTCACACATGTCGCTGAGTCCTGAGTCATCAATGGCGGAGACCACCTCAGGCTTTGTTGCCTTTAAGCCTGTGGAACTCAAGTCTGTGCCACGTGGTGGTGAGGCCCCTGATGGCCACATGAGTTTCGGGTGGCACTAACCCTATGCATATGAAGTCCGCAAGATGGTAGGCCCCGGACAGCCATACAGCTAAGGGTGCGACTAACCTTCTGTACAACTTTTCATGGACTCTTTGTAGTTCAGACCTGTGGAGAATCCACTATCCAGTCTGCACCGGTAATAAAGGATGTGACGTTGTGGATCTATTATATTTGTGTGGTTACATGGCCTGTGACGCAGGTGCCGGATGGGTGTGGTGTGTGTGCAAACCTGTGCAAACCTGCCCTCAGGGAGTGGCTGTGAGATTTTGAGAACTAGACCACTGACCTGCACACCAACAGTGAGTATACCTGCGACAGGTAGCTATGTGGGGCCAACGTCACAATGTAATTGGAGTAGCGTGGCGTGGCGTATGACGGTATAGGGCAGGGATAGTCACAATGATGCTGACGGCTCGTAGTACTGAGTCTGTGAGTCGAGCGGACAGGCCACAGCTGTCCCTCTGCGAGCCTGGGTGCGAACTGTTCATAACTCACACCACATAAGTATGGAAGAATCATTTTGTGATTCAGTCCGTCAGCTGGCATCTGTCTGAGGCATTTGTGAAAACATATATGAGTTGTTTCTGTGATAGATACCCCTTTGACGCTGCCTCTCCCTCACATCAGCAGGTAACGCACCCTTTTCCCACATTACCAACATACCCCCAACAACCTTCTTGAGCTCAGATGTGTCCCTGTGCGGGAGGACAAAGAAGAATCTTATTCATGTATAAATATACATATAAAAAACATTATTTAAAGAAAAGAACAATAAATAAGACTGAAGGAATCTGGTGCTGTGGTCATTGCCACAAAGTTGGGATCACTGCCATTCAGGATTGGTTTGTGTTAAATAGGGTTAGTGGCACCAGAAGCATTGAGACTGTATGAGCCTGTTATGATGCTTGGTGCAGACAGGCCGCACTGGGAGCAATGTGTCTTGCCTACTGGAATGCGTCATGTGGAATCGGGACTCTCTGTGAATTGTGAGGCCTGCTGACCGTAGTGTAGGCCAGAAGTAGCGATGAGGAAGGGCCCACAGCCTCGTGCATACTTTGGTGGACGCACCAGCCTGCGTAGTGCAGGTTCAGTGGCACCACTTGTCGCCAGCCTTTAATATGAAAATACTTCCCACTAATGCAAGGGAGTCAGGTCCTGTGGCCGCTGTTACGAAGTTGGGGTCACTGCCGTTCAGGACTCAGGACACAGTTACACATGTGGGATCAGCTTGTGTTAAAGAGGGTTAGTGGGACTACGTGTCGGCGGCTTGCATATCGAAATATGCCTCACACATCGAAGGGAGTATGGTGCTGTGGTCGGTGCTACGGACTTGGGGTCACTGGCGTTCAGGACTCAGGACACAGTTACATTTGTGGGATCGGCTTGTGTTAAAGAGGGTTAATGGCACTATGTATCGACAGCTTGCATATGGAAATATGCCTCACAAATCGAAGGGAGTATGGTGCTGTGGTCGGTGCCATGGACTTGGGGTGACTGCCATTCAGGACACAGTTACACATGTGGGATAGGCTTGAGTTGAACAGAGTTAGTGGCACCACGTGTCGCCGGTCTTGCATATCGAAATAAACCTCACTGATCGAAGGGAGTCTGGTGCTGTGGTCAGTGCCACGGACTTGGGGTCACTGCCATTCAGGACTCAGGACATAGTTACACATGTGGGATCGGCTTGTGTTGAACAGGGTGAATTGGCACCACATGTCGCCGGTCTTCCACAGTGCAGGCCGTAGGCAGCGGTTAGCAAAGCCCCACAGGCATGTGACGTTGACTTGAGCTGCACAGATTGGGAGCATTTGTCTTCTTAACCCATTATAGTCTCTTACACAATTTGTGTTGCTACTAATCTTGAATTGTGAACCTTGGTAACTCCAGTGTAGGCCGGAGGCAGCGGTCAGGATGGGCGCACAGCCACATGGCTTTGAGTTGAGCTGCGCAATTAGTGGCACCTGGAGCACTCAGCATGTGTGTACCCTGCAATGATACGTGGTCCCTGCGGGCAGCACTGGGAGCAATGTCTTTAGTCTAAATAATTCTGCCTTAATAAGGCCATGTAGCGATGATTTGTGGTGCAGTGAGTTAGTAGCACCTGAAGCACACAGTGTGTATGCAGCCTGCGATCGTGCATGGTCTGTGCAGCCCCCACTGGTAGCAACGTGTCTAGCGTACTGGAGGGCATCACCTGCAATCGCCACTGCATCTGAATTGTGAGCGCTGCTGTCTGCAGTGTAGATCGAAGGCAGTAGTCGGTACAGACATAAGTATGCGGTGCTGTGCCGCTGGGTTCCTAGGGGCCTGTGTCGAGGAGGCCCGCGGTCATGGTGGCAGCCACGTGCTAGGGTGAGGGTTACTGCTCTGGCAGAATCCTTGGTCTTCCCACAATAAAACCACGCCCAGGGCCTGGCCTATTTATTCATACTGCTATGCTGGAGTGGCGTACTTTGGACCAGCCCACTCTGCGTATGCTTCCAGGGGGACAGAGATACATGACCAAGATCTTCCCCATTGCGTGAGATAACATGGTTGCGTCCACTGTGCACTACACTACAAGTATCAATAGTATACCTCCCACATGGAGAGGTTTGTGCTTTGCATAGTGAGGTTCGTGCAGCACAACAGCATTACCCTTGGCATTGTGTGCATTATTATTGATGGGTGACTTGCCTCCTTCATACATAGTTGGTTGCCACATCTCCTGACATTCAGCTATTGTGTGGCTGAGGGGCCATGGCATTTTGGGAAGGTTTGTTGTTCTGTTTTGCGCTGCCTCGGTGGTAGTAGTGGAGTGGTCCGGGGGGAGGTTCTGGTGGTGGTGGAGCTGGGTGTTGTGGACTTGTTAGCTCTATCACGTGTTGGTCTTTAGATGTGGCTGTGAGTTGGGTCCACGTCAAGCAGTAAACAGTCGACCTCTGTACACCAATTAAAGGTGATGTTAATTTGTGACTGGTAACTTGGATTATCACCTGCTTTTTGGATCGCATTGCAGATGTGGCTGGTCGTTGAAAATATGGGAAAGTGGTGTTTTAGTATTTAGTTTCCACAGGAAGGCTTACTTTACATATCATTAGCGTTAGTTGTGGGTCTCGGTTGTGGCGATTTTTTTGGGCTAAAGATATATATGGAAAACTGGTGACATTTGCAGTTTTAACCAGGTTGAGAATGAAATGATAATTAAAAAACACTGAAAAAAGATAGGTTTAATGAACTTTATAATTAAAAATTTGCATTTAAAAACCTTTGAAATTTACTGAAAAAACCTTAGGTTTCAGGCACGTTATAGTTAGAAATTATGCATTTAAAAAACCTTAAAAATTCACTAAAAAAAACATAGTTTTCAAGGACGTTATAGTTAGTTGGACATTACACTCATACAAAATGATAGAAATTCCTCTGTTATAGTTAGTTGAGCTAACTATAACTCGCGCACCCGCAATGCACTGCTGATGACGTCACATATTACATCATTCATGTCATGGACAGTGACAACACTGATGACATCACTGATGACATCTCAAATGACGACTCCTGCGCTTTAATTTTAATTAGCCCCCAAGGGGGCCAAATCCCGGGGGCTTCATAAAAATAAAGTATGGGGGGGGCCCAATCCCTCCCCACACTGCCCCGGGGACCGCCACCCCGTGGCAAAGTATGTGTTATAGCAGGGGCACATGGCCTCCCGCAGCCCTGGGGACCGCCCCCCCCCCCGGGCTTAAATGTATAATGAGGGGGCCTTTAAGGCCTCTCGAGCCCCGGGGAACCCAACCCCCGGGGCTTTAATATAATGTATGTGGGGGGCTCATGGCCCCCTGCAGCCCCGGGGACCATTACCCCCAGGGCTTCTTTCTAAAAAATAAAAAATAAAAAAACCTGTGTGGGGAGCTCAAGCCCCCCCACACGCCCCGGGGACCACCACCTCCCCGGGGCACTACATATTTAAATTGGAGGGTCCGTGACGGACCCCCCAGCCCCAGGGACCACTACCCTCTGGGGCTTTTAGAAGTTGTGAGGGGGACCACGTGGCCCCCCTCCTGGAGCCTAGTGGTGGCCCTGGGGACACCCAGGGGCCAACTAGCTCACCAGGTACCTCCAGTAAGCGCCACGGAGCTATGTTGCAGAGTGTTGTAAAAAGGGTCGTGGCCTCTGAACACCTCTCTACAACGTAGCTCCCTGGCACATACTGGAGGTACCTGGTGGGCTAGTTGGCCCCTAGGGTCCCGTGTTCACTATGCCACTGGAGTCAAGCTATCCTGGCTGAAGACGGCTGATAGCCAGAAACGGGTCCTAGGATGTTTGATTCCGGTCCAGGGAAGACATGGCTTTGCAGTTTGGTCTGGACTGTTCCCATGAGGAACAGGGTCTAGACTGATTTGCATATGGCCATGTCTGAACTAGGGTGGCTTGGTGAGAAAAATAATTATGGATTAAACCCGGATCTGTGACTGGGGTGAATGTTTTGTCATTGTGCAACATTCCGTCCATCATATTGTGTGTTTTGTTATTCACCCTATGTGGGAAGGGTATGCCCAGACGACGGTCCCGTGCTCACTACGCCACTGGAGTCAAGCTATCCTGGCTGAAAACGGCTGATAGCCAGAAACCGGTCCTAGGATGCTTGATTCCAGTCCAGGGAAGACATGGCTTTGCAGTTCGGTCTGGACTGTTTCCATGAGGCACAGGGTCAGGGCTAATTTGCATATAGCCATGGCTGAACTGGGGGGGGGGCTTGGTGAGCAAAATAACGATGGATTAAACCCAGATCTGTGACTGGGGGTGAATATTTTGCCATTGTGCAACATTCCGTCCATCATATTGTGTGTTTTGTTATTCACCCTATGTGGGAAGGGTATGCCCAGACGTGGGTCCAGTGCTCACTAAGCCACTGGAGTCAAGCTATCCTGGCTGAAGACGGCTGATAGCCAGAAACCGGTCCAAGGATGCTTGATTCCGGTCCAGGGAAGACATGGCTTTGCAGGTTGGTCTGGACTGTTCCCATGAGGCACAGGGTAAAGACTGATTTGCATGTGGCCATGTCCGAACTAGGGTGGCTTGGTGAGCAAAATAACGATGGATTAAACCCGGATCTGTGACTGGGGTGAATGTTTTGTCTTTGTGCAACATTCCATCCATCATATTGTGTGTTTTGTTATTCCCCCTATGTGGGAAGGGTATCCCCAGACATGGGTCCAGTGCTCACTACGCCACTGGAGTCAAGCTATCCTGGCTGAAAACGGCTGATAGCCAGAAACCGGTCCTAGGATGCTTGATTCCGGTCCAGGGAAGACATGGCTTTGCAGTTTGGTCTGGACTGTTTCCATGAGGCACATGGTCAAGGCTGATTTGCATATGGCCATGGCTGAACTAGGGGGGATTGGTGAGCAAAATAACGATGGATTAAACCCGGATCTGTGACTGGGGGTGAATGTTTTGCCAGTGTGCAACATTCCGTCCATCATATTGTGTGTTTTGCTATTCACCCTATGTGGGAAGGGTATGCCCAGACATGGGTCCCTTTCTCACTACGCCACTGGAGTCAAGCTATTCTGGCTGAAGACGGCTGATAACCAGAAACCAGTCCTAGGATGCTTGATTCCGGTCCAGGGAAGACATGGCTTTGCAGTTTGGTCTGGACTGTTCCCATGAGGCACAGGGTCAAGAATGATTTGCATATCAGAACTGGGGTGGCTTGGTGAGCAAAATAACAATGGATTAAACCCTGATCTGTGACTGGGGTGAATATTTTGTCTTTGTGCAACATTCCATCCATCATATTGTGTGTTTTGTTATTCCCCCTATGTGGGAAGGGTATGCCCAGACGTGGGTCCCGTGCTCACTACGCCACTGGAGTCAAGCTATCCTGGCTGAACACAGCTGATAGCCAGAAACTGGTCCTAGGATGCTTGATTCCAGTCTAGGGAAGACATGGCTTTGCAGTTCGGTCTGGACTGTTGCCATGAGGCACAGGGTCAAGGTTGATTTGCATATGGCCATGGCTGAACTGGGGTGGCTTGGTGAGCAAAATAACGATGGATTAAACCCGGATCTGTGACTGGGGGTGAATGTTTTGCCATTGTGAAACATGCCGTCCATCATATTGTATGTTTTGCTATTCACCCTATGTGGGAGGGTATGCCCAGACGTGGGTCTCTTGCTCACTACGCCACTGGAGTCAAGCTATCCTGGCTGAAGACGGCTGATAACCAGAAACCGGTCCTAGGATGCTTGATTCCGGTCCAGGGAAGACATGACTTTGCAGTTTGGTCTGGACTGTTCCCATGAGGCACAGGTTCAAGAATGATTTGCATATCAGAACTCGGGTGGCTTGGTGAGCAAAATAACAATGGGTTAAACCCGTATCTGTGACTGGGGGTGAATGTTTTGCCATTGTGCAACATTCCGTCCATCATATTGTGTGTTTTGTTATTCACCCTCTGTGGGAAGGGTATGCCCAGACGTGGGTCCCGTGCTCACTACGCCACTGGAGTCAAGCTATCCTGGCTGAAAATGGCTGAAAGCCAGAAACGGGTCCTAGGATGCTTGATTCCGGTCCAGGGAAGACATGGCTTTGCAGTTCGGTCTGGACTGTTTCCATGAGGCACAGGGTCAAGGCTAATTTGCATATGGCCATGGCTGAACTGGGGTGGTTTGGTGAGCAAAATAACGATGGATTAAACCCGGATCTTTGACTGGTAGTGAATGTTTTTCCATTGTGCAACATTCCGTCCATCATATTGTGTGTTTTGCTATTCACCCTATATGGGAAGGGTATTCCCAGACCTGGATCCCGTGCTCACTACGCCACTGGAGTCAAGCTATCCTGGCTGAAGACGGCTGATAGCCAGAAACCAGTCCTAGGATGCTTGATTCCAGTCCAGGGAAGACATGGCTTTGCAGTTTGGTCTGGACTGTTCCCATGAGGCACAGGGTCAAGACTGATTTGCATATGGCCATGTCTGAACTGGGGTGGCTTGGTGAGCAAAATAACGATGGATTAAACCCTGATCTGTGACTGGGGGTGAATGTTTTGCCATTGTGCAACATTCCGTCCATCATATTGTGTGTTTTGCTATTCACCCTATGTGGGAAGGGTATGCCCAGACGTGGGTCCCGTGCTCAATCCGCCACTGGAGTCAAGCTATCCTGGCTGAAGACGGCTGATAGTCAGAAACTGGTCCTAGGATGCTTGATTCTGGTCCAGGGAAGACATGGCTTTGCAGGTTGGTCTGGACTGTTCCCATGAGGCACAGGGTCAAGACTGATTTGCATATGGCCATGTCTGAACTGGGGTGGCTTGGTGAGCAAAATAACGATGGATTAAACCCGGATCTGTGACTGGGGGTGAATGTTTTGCCATTGTGCAACATTCCGTCCATCATATTGTGTGTTTTGCTATTCACCCTATATGGGAAGGGTATGCCCAGACGTGGGTCCCGTGCTCAATCCGCCACTGGAGTCAAGCTATCCTGGCTGAAGACGGCTGATAGTCAGAAACTGGTCCTAGGATGCTTGATTCCGGTCCAGGGAATACATGGCTTTGCAGTTTGGTCTGGACTGTTCCCATGAGGCACAGGGTCAAGACTGATTTGCATATGGCCATGTCTGAACTGTGGTGGCTTGGTGAGCAAAATAACGATGCATTTACCCCGGATCTATGACTGGGGGTGAATGTTTTGCCATTGTGCAATATTCCGTCCATCCTATTGTGTGTTTTACAAAGGAACAGCAGCAAAACTATTGGAACACATTTTGGCCATGTTCCATGCAGTGTGGGAGTGAGGGCACCTGCTGGAGGATCAAAGGATAGCAACAATAGTGATTATCCCCAAGAAGGACAAGCCACCGACTGAGTGTGCATTGTACAGGCCCATATCCCTACTCAATGTAAAAGCCAAGGTACTGTTGAAAGTATTAGCAATCAGATTAGATAAAGTGTTTACCAAAGTGATCGATCCAGACAAATCTGGATGTATGCCACACAGAGGGGCCAGACTTTATGGAGCGCTGCACATGACCCATAATCTCCAATTTGAGCAGGCCGTGCTCCTGTCATTAGATGCCAGAATGGCATTCAAGAGTGTTGAATGGAACTACATCTTTGCAGCCCTGGAAAGTCTAGGATTTGCCCCCAAATTCTGTAGCAGTCTGCAGATCTTATAACAGGGCCCATTGGCCAGAGTGTGGGTGAACACAGCTGTATTGTGAGTCTTTGCCCTGCAGAATGGCCCGAAGCAGGTATGTCCCTTATACCCTATGATATTTACTTTGGCACTTGAAGCACTATTGGCCTGTGTTCGTCAGGATCCCTTGATAAAGGGGGTGAGCTGTAACTGAGAATGAGAAGAGCAGATATCCTTATACATTGACTACATACTGTTAAACACCACCCAGCCAGCACCTCTACAAAGGATGCAAACCACTTCAACATGTCTCTCCCTTGCATGATGTCTCCACACAAAGTGACTGCCATTCTTGAGCTCATACTGTTATATACTCTGTTTGAAGTGTGCACTGTGGGAATTATTAAATTATTGCATTTGTTGTATGATGAACAAAACTACATACTAGAGGGAACCTATTTAATAGCCTGGGCGACTCCAGGTAATCACTTAAAGGTTCCCACTCATGGGGTATGGATGTTTATACCTCAGAAGAGCACGTGGTGGCATGTCCACTTGGACTACAATCTACTACTTTTTCCTACTTGAAGACTAATTTATTTGTTCACAACACTTGGTAGCCCCTTTAT
>NW_028252330.1:240000-396485 GCF_964263255.1 Lissotriton vulgaris | reverse complement strand
CTCTCTCCTCTCTCTCTCCTCTCTCTCTCCTCTCTCTCTCCTCTCTCTCTCCTCTCTCTCTCCTCTCTCTCTCCTCTCTCTCTCTCTCCTCCTCTCTCTCTCTCTCTCTCCTCTCTCTCTCTCTCCTCTCTCTCCTCTCTCTCCTCTCTCTCCTCTCTCTCCTCTCTCTCCTCTCTCTCCTCTCTCTCCTCTCTCTCCTCTCTCTCTCTCCTCTCTCTCTCTCTCTCTCTCCTCTCTCTCTCCTCTCTCTCTCCTCTCTCTCTCCTCTCTCTCCTCTCTCTCCTCTCTCTCCTCTCTCTCTCTCTCTCTCTCTCTCTCTCCTCTCTCTCTCCTCTCTCTCTCCTCTCTCTCCTCTCTCTCCTCTCTCTCCTCTCTCTCCTCTCTCTCTCTCCTCTCTCTCTCCTCTCTCTCTCCTCTCTCTCTCTCCTCTCTCTCTCTCCTCTCTCTCTCTCTCTCCTTCTTCTCTCTTCTTCTCTCTCTCTTCTTCTTCTCTCTTCTTCTTCTCTCTTCTTCTTCTCTCTTCTTTTCTCTTCTTCTTTTCTCTTCTTCTTTTCTCTCTTCTCTCTCTTCTCTCTCTTCTTCTCTCTCTCTCTCTCTTTCTCTCTTCTCTCTTCTGGATGACGTATCGTTTCAGGAGATGTTATTGAGAGGTGCAGCGAAGCTCGGATTACTCTAACGGTACCCACACCTTCTACATCGGTGATCTTCGAGACCTTGCACAGGCGGCAGTTGCCCTTGGTGCCAGGGCTGGAGGAACCGGCTATTGAGCTCTTCCTGACTCTGGCGTCAGCGAAATCCGCTCCTTCCCGGCTGCAGAAAAAGTACAGGCCCCCAGACTCCGAGGGGAGTAATTACGGTGAGCTAGAGACGGCCACCCCCAAATACCAAACCTTGTGACTCTTTCACTGCAGCGTCCGAGCCTTGGGCAGGCTGGTGGTCAGCCATATCATCCCGTAGGGAATAGACGCAATTTATCGCAGTTGCCCTCCAGTTCTGAGTAACCACCGAACGCCAACAACGCTTCCCTGAGGTCACTGTCCCTGCTCCCACTTCCCCCTCCATATACAGCAGCCTATCATCCGCATACAGAGAAAGATGTATGCAATCAGAAGTAAAAGTGTAACCTGTGGTAATGAAACCCCGACAGACCATGCGGGCAAAGGGTTCCATGGCCAAAGCAAACAGCAGCGGGAATACAGGGCAACCCTGACTGGTTCCCCGTTCAACCGCAAAGACCTCCGAGATCGGGGATCCCGTATGGATCCTGGCTAGTTTAAAGAAGCTTCGTCCAGTTGACAAAGGGGTAATCCCAGACCCATACCAAACAGGGTAGCATATAGAAACTTCTTCCTAACATCCACTGAAATGACCAGCTCCTTTGCCGGAAATCGCTCTTACTGGTCTAAGGCCAGGAATAATTGATGAATATTGTGCATAGTGTTACGTGTGGAGATAAAGCCAGTCTGGTCATGGTGAAACATGGAGCACATATGGTGGAGCAAGTGAGTTGCTAATGACTAGTAAATGATATGTTGCTCTTTATTTTTTCATCTTCTAACTTGGTTTCTCATCCCAGCCAGTTGACAATAGTTTAGTGTGTTGGCATAGCAAAAGTACAATTAACTTAGGGCGTTATGAAAAAAAAATTCATAACCCCCTAAGGGGGTTATGAAAAATTCATACTGACAAAGTGATAGTCTGTACGAGATGCACGAAGATTTGGATCCCTGATGAAGTCCTGCTGTAGAGGACTCAATGCGGTGGCAGAGCTAAGGAACTATTTATTTATTTATTTATTTATTTATTTTTAAAATTTATAAAGCGCGACGTATGCCCATGGGCGTCTTGGCGCTAAGACTCATTAGGGGCTAAGGCTCAGTATGCATTTTCATGGTGCCGGAAAGTGAAGGGTTTATTGGTTAAACAGCCACGTCTTCAACCAGTTTCTAAACTGTAACAGTGTGGGAGAGATCTAATTTCCAGTGGGAGTGTGTTCCAAAGTCTGGCTGCAGCAATGGTAAAAGATCTGTCTCCCCACGTGACTGTCTTTGTTCTTGGTACAGTGAGGCGGAGAGCATTTAATGACCTTAATTGTCTAGTGGGGCGATAGAGTATAAGTTTCTCCTTCAGAAACTTTGGGCCTAGCTGACGAGTGGCTTTGAAGGTGATACACAAAGTTTTAAACTTGATTCTGTTCGTCATCGTCAGCCAGTGATAGCTCCTGATAACCTGTTTAATTGGTTGAAATTTAGGGTACCAGACAGCAGCCTAGCGGCCGCATTCCTGACCATTTGCATTTTCGCCACAACCCGGGCCTGGGCATTCAAGAACAGGCCATTACAATAATCTAAGGCGGACAGTACTAGTGAGCTCCCCACCGTTTTTCCTCCTTTATCTGAAAGAAAAGGGATGATTTTTCTAAGGAGTTTGAGTTTAAAGAAAGCTGTGGAGGCTACTTGATTAGCATGTTGGACAAAATTGAGTCTCTCATCAAAAATCACGCCTAGATTTCTGACTTTCTGCACCGGAGATGGCAGCGCCCCTAGCAACGGAGGCCACCATATTGAGGACCAGATAGGGAAGAGTTTTCCAAAAATGATCACCTCAGTTTTCTCTGAGTTCAACCTCAGGCAGTTACAAGCCATCCACTCCTTGATGGCCAGCATGCCTTCTCGAAACCTGGCTGCCACCTCCTCGCCGTCGTCATATATGGCTAGGACCAGCTGCGTATCATCCGCATAGGTGGTAAGGCTCATCCGGTAGGTATTAATGACCTTAGCTAAGTCCGCCACATAAATATTAAAAAGGGTCGGACTCAGGGATGAGCCCTGTGGCACACCACATGGGAGAGCCAGGTCCATTGATCGAAAAGGCCCAAGGTTACTGCTTGGGTTCTTCCTGACAAGAAGGAAGCGAGCAAAGCTCTGGCCACGGCCTGGATACCCAGCTCTTCGACACGGTCAATTAATATAGAGTGATTGACCGTGTCGAAGGCCGCCGATAGATCCAGCATAATCAGAACCGCCGTGCCACCCTGATCTTTAATGGCCCTGATATCATCAGCTGCCTTGATGAGCGCAGTTTCGGTTCCATGCAGTTTCCGAAAACCAAACTGCGACTCATCCAGCAAGTCGTTTTGATCAATATATTCCGAAAGCTGGGCATTCATGACCTTTTCCACCACTTTTGCTACAAAGGGTAAACTTGCAATAGGCCTATAGTTTTTTAGTAACTCTTTATCCTGGCCTGGTTTCTTCAATAGTGGTTTTAATAGTGTAGTCTTCAGTCTATCTGGAAAAACACCTGAGGTGAACATGGTGTTACAAATTTGTTTTACAACGCACCGATCAGGTCCATCACTGGAGGAAGGATCTTGGGCGGACAAGAGTCAAGAGCAGAGCCTGATTTAATTGATTTAATAAAATCTATTATTTGATCCTCTGTAGCTTCTTTAAATTGGGTGAGTAAACATGTGCTTTGTTTATCAATTATCGTAGGTAACGAATTGCCAGGTGAGTTAATCGTGGAAAACTTGGCATAAATATCGTTTACTTTGGAATAGAAAAAATTTGCTAAGGCGTCACAAAAATTCTGCGAGGGGGGGGGGGGGTCAGGTCAGGTTGATTTCCAGTTAATGACTTCACTACCTCATACAGTTGTCTGCTAGAATTTTTAGCGCCATTAATTTGTTCCTCATAAAAGGTTTTTTTGGCCTCCAAGATCATTTTCTTGTATAATGCCAATGTTTGTTTATATAGTTTTCTAGATTCACTATCATAGTTTTCACGCCATTTCCTCTCAACACTCCTACAGATCTGTTTCTGTTTTCTCAAAGCTTCCGAATACCAAGGAGCTGACGGCGTCCTCCGGTTTTTGGATATAGTTTTTAGTGGCACAGATGTTTCTACTGCCAAAGTTAACCATTCTGAGAATTGCTGCACGGCTACATTGGAATCCTCAGAGATGGCTGGCCAAGTATCGGCTAGCGCTGTTCTCAACATCTTAGTGTCCACGTCCTTCCAAACTCTAAATGGTTCTGATGGTAGGGTGCTTCGATTAACTATGTTGGAAGATGAAGGAATAAAGATGAGCATATCATTTGCCAGTCTCCTTGAATCAATGAACTGAATGATATAAGAACCATATATTTAGACTTTGAAAAAATAGTACCTAGTTGGATATTTACAATAGAATTTTGCCCTTAAACGTTTTTATGGTGCTCCTCTTTTGTTGTATGTACTTGTTGATTTGCAAGGGGTCTGTATGCAGTAGGACAGCAGGGGTTTGAGCACCACAATTGATAACCTTTGAAACTGTTGACAGGTGCGGTGGATTATAGCCACCATTACCTCTTTACTTTTTTGTTTGCTTCAAACGTTTACCTGCTGTCTGAAAGCTAGGGGCGCCTCAAAAGTCTGCTTGTCCCATTTGGTGTCATGCAGTAAGGTGACGAAGTATGGCAGTGTTCTCATATCGGAGCACTGATAATACTGTCTCTGATTATGACCGTGCTCCTATTGTGGGAAGATTTGGATTCTATCAAGGCAATGTTTAGACCACATTTCGGATGATGCTGGACTCTGAACGTAGCAGGGTTCTAGTAATTTTAGATCTTGTTTACAGGCACAGTTTATAAATTGGCTGTGTTTAGGCCAGCTTTTTGGTCACAGGTGGCCTTTGAATATACCAACACTTTTATTAATTCTGAAACTCTCAGATCACTGCAACGCAATTCGAGTAATTACTAGTGGTTGAGATTAAATCAAGCATTCAACACATCACCTTTTTGCTTTCTTCAGAGGTCCGAAAAGTGCAACAATTTATATTTAAAATTGTTCCAGTTGTACCATTGCACTATTACATTACTGTCCTTAGAAGTATCTTGTTAATTGCTCTAGAAAATGTATATTTAAGCATTTAATTTTTCAAAATGCCAATGTAAGAAAGACATTGTATCTTTAATGCAGTGCTCAGGTTACTAAACAAATGAGAACAGAATTTGTGGTAAATTAGACCACCTAGTCAGTCCTGCTTAATTGCACACTGAGGTTAGATGATCAATTGATCTCACTGTGCCTCTGCTCCCTTTGTTGTTTTTGTGAGATATGTCAACCGGTCCATCAGTGACTGGTTTACATTTTTCAACTAGATGAGCTCTTGAAATGTTATGGGCCCAATTTCCAAAAAGATTCTGCATATCAGTTTCGCATACACCTGCAAAGGTTGGTTTTGTACTCCTAAAACTATATATTTGCATCAAGATTTTCATTTGAGGAAATCTGTTCTGAAGGGCTTGGAGTAGAAATGTAGTTGTAGTTCCTGTGCTTGCGTTCTTGTTTGTGCCCACCCAAGCTTACATCTTAAAGGGTATTATCCAAATCCTTTTCAGCACAGTGAATCCTTGGAAAAGCTAAAATTTACTCTTGACAAGGGCAGGACTAAAACATTTTCTCGTATGGGAAGACCCTGCCTTCCCATAAAAAGGGGGGCGTGACTATATGGGCGATGGGCGTCTTTGGAGAAAATATTTTACTCCTCAAAAAATCGTTTTAATAAGTGAATTTGCCCTTGCACTGCAGATTTTCTCGTGAGAAAATGTGTACTTTTGCACCGATACATTTTTGTGGAAGTGAGGGGTGTACTTTTTGTGCTTTCTTTTAAGAATGGGACTATGGTATTGCCTTAACTGGATTCAACTGATTCTCCTCCTTCTCGTAGTTGGTCCTCCTTCACCTCAGTACCACCATTTTACCCAGATCTGTGAAGAACTGAGTGAGGTGGCTGAATGATGGCTGGTTTATCAGGTTTCGCCTGGCGTCCACTGCGCAGCAGTGTTCGCGCAGGCGATATCTTTTGTTTAGCAGTATGGGGCTTTCTCCCGCCTCTCTTCCATTGGCTAGCTCCGTAAATGGAGGCTAGCCATTGGAAGAGATCTGTCCGTAATTGCCTGAGCAGATTCGTGGGCGTTCCGCAGACTTTTTCTCTCTCCGCCCCTTTTACGACGTCATGCGGCGGGGGCGGATGTTTTTTTTTTTCTCTCTCTCCAAGGTTTGTTTTGTCATTCCTTCGAAGATGGCGGTCCCTGGGACTGGTCCGGACTGCACTCCTGTGCCTGGCTCGCCCGGTGTTCCTGGGGGCACAGCCCGCGGCTCGCCCTCTGCGGCCTCCCAGCCACTGACGTGTCCCCGCTGGCGCGGAGACTGAACCTGGTTCCCGTTCCAAAGTCTGCAGCTCTTGAAGGTAGATTTTACTGAAGCGTAGTGACATTTTACATTCCTAGTTGCCCCCTCCCCCAGCTCCGGGAATGTAGACGAGACGGGAGAATCGTGAATCAAATCTGACGGGTGGTGCTGCAGCTACGAGGGAGGGCGGGGCTGGCTGCAGACCCCGCCACTTCTCTGACGTGAGCGAGGTGTATCTTGTTTTTAGCTGTCGCTCGTCCTCATGCCCGGTGCGGATCAGCCATCGTCGTTCGTTGACGGAGGTCAGTTGTGTCGAGAGAGGGGCAGGCAGCTGGAGCAGCGGGGGAGCTCTGCGTCAAGGATTGGCTGAACCTGATCAGCGGACAGCAGAGGACTGTGATCGGCTTGCGATAAAGAGCATGGCACGATCGGCTGGCCTTCCCGCATGCCGGAGTGAACACGCTGAGGTATAGTATGGTGATCAGCTGTTTAGTACGATCGGCACACAGATCAGGTGTGTGCACTGCAGCGAAGGGATGTCACTCCCTGGACCGATCGGGAGTTTGTCTTTAGCTATGTCTGGCCGTCCCGCAATTTTTGGATTAATGCACGTTGCAGCAGAGGGGGGCATGAGCTGAGGTACAGTGGTGTGGGTCCTCGGGGAGGTGATCGGCTGTTTTTGGGGGCGATCGTACCAAGTCGAGCTGCAGCTGAGTGGCGTATCCCTCCTTTGGGTAATCAGTTGTTTTTTGTGTCTGCTACGGCTGACTGTCCCGGAGTTTGGCTTTGCACGCGATTACGGCAGCGATTCATTTGCAGTTTGCGGCCCAGGGTAATCTCGACCATATAGATTTCATGTCCCTGGCGGCAGGGTGGGTGAGGCAGACAATACATTTTCCCTGTGATAGTTTGTATTCCTCTGGACTGCTTTCTTCGGTATTTCGCTGGACCCGGCTTTCTACTTGTCCTAACTTAGAATCCTCTGAGAAGGACTGCCTAGAGCCTGCACAACCTTTACATCGCATTGGAACAGTTTTACTCTGTAGCAGAAGTTTTTGCTGTTTCTTGTCCCTCATCGTGAGTGACTCTTGATGAAGCTACCTGAAAAAGATGGGAGGGCACACAGGTCTATAGGAGGCCTCTGGCTGAGTTGAAGATTGGGAAGGATGAAGTTTTAAATAGGGATCCATTTACTTACTACACCGCTTGCGTTTTAGCATGTCTTCATGGAGTGCTTCAGCCACGATGAGTCGCGCGTCTGCCTAACTTTTAATGCTTATGTGAGTTCGATTGTAGAATTATTTGCAGATGATATTTTGGTTTTGAGCCTTTTTGTGGAGCTCTGCATGTCTGTTGATTGATTTCTTCGGAGAGTCAGTCACTGTTAAATAGGTGTAGAGCGCCTGCAAAGGTGCGATTCAGCGTGGGCAGTGCACATCTAGAAGGAAGGCTCCTCTGATTCACACGAGGACGCTCCTCTCCTCTGCCACTTCCCCTGACTTTTTAACCAGTTTTGATTCCATAATCTGTGGTGGTGATGTTTTTTTAGAGTGTTTCCTATGGTGGGACAGCTGACTGTGCCCAGTTTCACAAGAGGCGGTCCTCTTCTCTGCAACTTCCCCAGACTCTTTGTTCAGTTTTATTTCCATAATCTGTAATGGGGATGTGTTTCAGAATGTTTCCTCTAGTGGGACAGCTGACCGTGCCTGGAGCACCGCCGGTTGGTATAGGCACTGCTTGTTGGTACCAGGTGTATAGGGCAGAGACACAGAGGTAACCTAGGCACAGACAGTTGGAAATACATTAAGCTCTGCCCCCATTCTATCACTCGTCGATTATAGGTATGCACACAAAACAACCGTAATTTATTAATTCCTATTTGTAGAGCACAGACATAGCATCTCTAAGTGTTTCAAGGTACCAGGGCCAGCAAGGAGATTGGGTGGGTTGATGCCTGGAGTCACATGGTGCAGGGGAGCTAACTTAACGCCCACCTTATTGGCCGCTGGAAATATAGATGAGGATGGTTGCCGTTTGGGAATCCACCAATGGTTTGTTCAGAATAGCCAAACACTGGAAACATGGCTGTGCTTGCTTCCCTGCCCCCTGGCTGTGCTTGCTTCCCTGCCCCCTGGCTGTGCTTGCTACCCTGCCCCCTGGCTGTGCTTGCTACCCTGCCCCCTGGCTGTGCTTGCTACCCTGCCCCCTGGCTGTGCTTGCTACCCTGCCCCCTGGCTGTGCTTGCTACCCTGCCCCCTGGCTGTGCTTGCTACCCTGCCCCCTGGCTGTGCTTGCTACCCTGCCCCCTGGCTGTGCTTGCTACCCTGCCCCCTGACTGTGCTTGCTTCCCTGGCTGTGCTTGCTTCCCTGCCCCCTGGCTGTGCTTGCTTCCCTGCCCTCTGGCTGTGCTTGCTTCCCTGCCCTCTGGCTGTGCTTGCTTCTCTGCCCTCTGGCTGTGCTTGCTTCTCTGCCCTCTGGCTGTGCTTGCTTCTCTGCCCTCTGGCTGTGCTTGCTTCCCTGCCCCCTGGCTGTGCTTGCTTCCCTGCCCCCTGGCTGTGCTTGCTTCCCTGCCCCCTGGCTGTGCTTGCTTCCCTGGCCCCTGGCTGTGCTTGCTTCACTGCCCCCTGAGTGTGTGTGGCTCTGGGTGGGTGTGTGTGGCTCTGGGTGGGTGTGTGTGGCTCTGGGTGGGTGTGTGTGGCTCTGGGTGGGTGTGTGTGGCTCTGGGTGGGTGTGTGTGGCTCTGGGTGGGTGTGTGTGGCGCTGGGTGGGTGTGTGTGGCGCTGGGTGGGTGTGTGTGGCTCTGGGTGGGTGTGTGTGGCTCTGGGTGGGTGTGTGTGGCTCTGGGTGGGTGTGTGTGGCTCTGGGTGGGTGTGTGTGGCTCTGGGTGGGTGTGTGTGGCTCTGGGTGGGTGTGTGTGGCTCTGGGTGGGTGTGTGTGGCTCTGGGTGGGTGTGTGTGTGGCTCTGGAAGGGTGAGTGTGTGGTTCTGGGTGTGGGTGTGTGTGGTTCTGGGTGTGGGTGTGTGTGGCTCTGGGTGTGGGTGTGTGTGGCTCTGGGTGTGGGTGTGTGTGGCTCTGGGTGTGGGTGTGTGTGGCTCTGGGTGTGGGTGTGTGTGGCTCTGGGTGTGGGTGTGTGTGTGGCTCTGGGTGTGGGTGTGTGTGTGGCTCTGGGTGTGTGTGTGTGTGTGGCTCTGGGTGTGTGTGTGTGTGGCTCTGGATGTGTGTGTGTGTGTGGCTCTGGATGTGTGTGTGTGTGGCTCTGGATGTGTGTGTGTGTGTGGCTCTGGGTGTGTGTGTGTGTGGCTCTGGGTGTGTGTGTGTGGCTCTGGGTGTGTGTGTGTGTGGCTCTGGGTGTGTGTGTGTGTGTGGCTCTGGGTGTGTGTGTGTGTGTGTGGCTCTGGGGGTGTGTGTGTGTGTGTGTGTGTGGCTCTGGGTGTGTGTGTGTGGCTCTGGGTGTGTGTGTGTGTGTGTGGCTCTGGGTGTGTGTGTGTGTGTGTGGCTCTGGGTGTGTGTGTGTGTGTGTGGCTCTGGGTGTGTGTGTGTGTGTGTGGCTCTGGGTGTGTGTGTGTGTGTGGCTCTGGGTGTGTGTGTGTGTGTGTGGCTCTGGGTGTGTGTGTGTGTGTGTGGCTCTGGGTGTGTGTGTGGCTCTGGGTGTGTGTGGCTCTTATTTATTTATTTCTGGTATTTATAGAGCGCGACACTCATCCCAAGGGATATCACGGCGCTAAAAAGGAAAAGGGGACTGCTGAGATTATGCGGGGGGAGTTAGTATTTAGGGAAAAGGTGGGTTTTGAGTTTTTGCCGGAATTGAAGGAGGTTTGTAGTGTGTCTAAGATCCATAGATAATTCATTCCATCGTTTGGCCGCCAGGTGTGAAAAGGCTCGTCCGCCTGTCCTCGTTTTGTAGATGCGCTTGGGTTTTGCTAGGGCTGAGTTATTGGATCTTAGGTTCCTGTTTGGAATATAAAACTCGATTTTCCCTTGCAGGATTGTAGGGCCTGTTTTGTGGAGGGCTTTGTGCGCGTGACAAAGTAGTTTGAAGGTGGCTCGCTGACGCATTGGCAGCCAGTGGAGTTTTTTCAGGCATGCTGATGCCGAATCTCGTTTGCCTTTGTTGCATACCAGTTTGGCTGCCTGGTTTTGAAGGACCTGTAAGCGGGAGAACAGTTGCTCGTTCATCCCTTCGAATAGGGCATTGCCATAATCCAGGCGGCTGACCAGGATGGCATGGGTAATTGTACGTCGACAGTCCAGTGGGATCCAAGAGAAGATTTTGGCTAGGAGTTTCAAAATTGCAAATCCTTTACCCCAGAGTATGCGTACGTCGTCTTTCATGGACAGTGCGTCGTCCATCATGATGCCAAGGTTTCTGGCGTACTGTTTCGGGGTGGGGGCTGTTCCCAGTGACGGTGGCCACCACGTATCATTCCATGATAGTTTGTCTCCTCCAAACAGTAATATTTCAGATTTTCCGGCATTAAGTTTAAGGCCGTGGTTGCGCATCCAATCTGCCATTTCGGAGAGGCAGCTGTGTAGGTTTTTTTTTGGTTGTTTCCGATCTTTCCGATCTTTCGTCCATGGTCACCATCAGCTGTGTATCGTCGGCATATGAACATATGCCGATGTCCCACTTTCTTCCAATGTCAGCCAGAGATGAAACGTAGACATTAAAGAGAGTGGGACTTAGAGAGGCCCCTTGTGGGACTCCACAGCCAATGGGACGGGGTTTTGAATGGAATTGGCCCATGTGCACTGCTTGGGTGCGGTTGCTCAGGAATGATTTGATCCATTGTAACGCTGTGGCTTGTACTCCTTTGCTCTGGAGGATGTTTAATAGGCATTCGTGCGACACCGTGTCGAACGCTGCCGACAGGTCTAGCAGTATCAGAGCCACAGATCCCCCTTGATCAGTGATGCATCTGACACTGTCCGACACTGCCAGCAGCGTAGCCTCGGTGCTGTTTTTAGATCTGAAGCCGGTTTGGGTGGGGTCCAGAAGAGAGTTATCTTCCAAATATTTGGACAGTTGTAAGTTGACCATTTCTCCAGTGCCTTGGAGAGGTAAGGGAGCTGTGAGATCGGCCTGTAGTTCTCTGGGTTGAGGATGTCGGATCCGGCTTTCTTCAGGAGGGGGGTTACAGATGCGTGTTTCCAGGAGTCTGGAAAGGACGCGGAGGCGAGGGACTGATTGAAAAGTTTGGTAATGAGGGGGCAGAGTGTCGGTGCAATTTCTGAGAACACAAAGTGCGGGCAGGGGTCTGCAGGAGAGCCGGATTTGATTGCTTTAAGAACTGCTAACACCTCCTCTTCGGAGAGTGGTTGGAAGTTGGTTAGACGTGGGGAGTTGCCTACGTCTAGATGGACGTTGTCTATGTCTGATGTCGGTGTATATACATCAGAGTTGTCGTAAGGGGTGGTGGGATGGGAGGGGGTAAAGGTAGAGTAAATTTTATTAATTTTTTCGGAAAAGAAAGTGCTAATCCGTTCGCATGCTTCTGTTGAGGGGGTGAGGGTTTGCGAAGTGCTGGATGGATTGCTAAGCTCTTTCACGATTTTGAACAACTCTTTTGCGGAGTTGTGGTTTTCGTGAATTCGTTGCGTGAAAAATGCTTTTTTTGCTTCTCGAATGGCAAGGATGTATTGTCTCCTTTTGGTGGTATAGTTGGCTCTGGTTTCAGAGTCTTTGGTTTGTCTCCATTGGTGTTCTGTTTTTTGACATTCCCTTTTAAGGCTCTTGAGGGTGGGGGTGTACCATTTTTCGTTGATGGATGTTTTTTTCCTGACTTCTCGCAAGGGTGCTGTTTTGTCCAACGTTTGGCGGATTCCGGTTTCTAGTCGAATGACGTTGTTACAAATAGATGAATTGTCAGGTAAGGAGATATCTATTTCGCGAAAGTGATTTTGGAAATTGGAGTCGTTAATTAGTCTCCAGGCTTTATTGGAGGTGAGGGGGGTGGATCTGGTCTTTACGGGTTTGCCGGAAAGTTTAAACGAGAATGAAAGCATAAAGTGATCGGACCATGACGGGGGAAGGATTTCCTTGAAGATGGTCGACTCGATGTTAGTAAAAAGGAGATCCAGGGTGTGCCCTGCTATGTGCGTAGGGCCATCGACCAGCTGCTTGAGTTGCAGGATTTCCATGTCGTACTTGAGCTGTGTCGATCCAGGGGCATTGGTAATTTCGTAATGGACATTAAAGTCCCCAATGACCATGTAGTTTTTGTGTTTTAAGCACAAAGGGAGTAGTTGGTTCAGAAGTTTGGCGCTGACGCTGGTTTGTTGTCCTGGTGGATTGTAGATAACTGCGCCTGCTAGTATGACAAAATTCTCTGCGAGAATTTTAAATGATAGTAGCTCATGTTCGGGATATGCATTAATTGTGTCCGTGAGACATGTTAGGTGGTCCCTGAAAATCACAGCGACTCCACCTCCTTTTTTCTTGCTTTGTCTATTTTGTGTGATTATTTTGTAATCAGGGGGGAGGGCGTTGGCTAGGTCTGGAGCACTGGCGTCGGATAGCCACGTTTCGGTGATAAAAACCAAATCTGGAGTCTTAGAGGTTAAAATGTCCCATATATCTAATGCATGCTTAGGTAGGGATCTGGCGTTGAAGTATAGGCATTTTAGTTCCTGCTGGAAGCTGATAGGGATTGTGTGAAGATCTGTTGGGAGTTGACCCAGGCTAGTCCATTGACATGAGCGGCATGAGATAGGTCCGTAGGATAGGCCTGGGCCGGTTTGAATGCAGTTGGTCGTTGTGGTGGGTTTGTTCAGAGCTAGTAATTCGCTGCGATTGTAGCGAATGGTATCCGCCCTGGATGGGCTGGAGTCTGTAGGGGGTATGGCCCCTGGTCCCGGTCGGTCGCGGACGGGCGCAGACGGGCTTGCCTTAGGCGCGCCTTCGGTGCGCATTCGTCGCGCCCGCTGCGCTCGCCCGCTGCGCGACCGAGGGTTACACATAGTTTATACTGCTCTGGAGTTTTGTGAGAAGGGGGCGTGGCCTGAAAAGGCCTCCGTTCGTGGCGGGAGGGCGCGAGGGGGAGAACGCGTGTGACGCGTCAGCGCTGGCTCCGCTGAGTGCACAGCAGTTCAGTCCGGTGAGTAAGTTTTTGCAACACAAGTATTCTGTGACAACAATGTTAAAAAAGGCAAGTTATTCAGTGACACAAGTTTTAAAAGCAAATAGTCTTTCTCCCGGCTTCCGCCTCAGGAGTCGACCCTAGTCTTTGCTTGTGGTTCACAACACGGCGCTTTTATATGCGCGAGTGTGTTTGTGGGCGTGGCCTGAAAAGGGGCGTGGCCTCCGTTCGTGGCGGGAGGGCGCGAGGGGGAGAACGCGTGTGACGCGTCAGCGCTGGCTCCGCTGAGTGCACAGCAGTTCAGTCCGGTGAGTAAGTAGGGTGTGTGTGTGTGGCTCTGGGTGTGTGTGTGTGGCTCTGGGTGTGTGTGTGTGTGTGTGTGTGTGTGGCTCTGGGGGTGTGTGTGTGTCTGGCTCTGGGTGTGGCTCTGGGTGTGTATGTGTGTGTGGCTCTGGGTGTGTGTGTGTGTGTGTGGCTCTGGGTGTGTGTGTGTGTGTGGCTCTGGGTGTGTGTGTGTGGCTCTGGGTGTGTGTGTGTGTGGCTCTGGGTGTGTGTGTGTGGGTGTGGCTCTGGGTGTGTGTGGGTGTGGGTGTGGGTGTGTGTGTGTGGCTCTGGGTGTGTGTGTGTGTGTGTGTGGCTCTGGGTGTGTGTGTGTGTGTGTGTGGCTCTGGGTGTGTATGTGTGTGTGGCTCTGGGTGTGTATGTGTGTGTGGCTCTGGGTGTGTATGTGTGTGTGGCTCTGGGTGTGTGGGGGTGTGTATGTGTGTGTGGCTCTGGGTGTGTGGGGGTGTGTGTGTGTGTGTGTGTGTGTGGCTCTGTGTGTGTGTGTGTGTGTGGCTCTGGGTGTGTGTGTGTGTGTGTGTGGCTCTGGGTGTGTGTGTGTGTGTGGCTCTGTGTGTGTGTGTGTGTGTGGCTCTGGGTGTGTGTGTGTGTGTGGCTCTGGGTGTGTGTGTGTGTGGCTCTGGGTGTGTGTGTGTGTGGCTCTGGGTGTGTGTGTGTGGCTCTGGGTGTGTGTGTGTGTGGCTCTGGGTGTGTGTGTGTGGCTCTGGGTGTGTGTGTGTGTGGCTCTGGGTGTGTGTGTGTGTGGCTCTGGGTGTGTGTGTGTGTGGCTCTGGGTGTGTGTGTGTGTGGCTCTGGGTGTGTGTGTGTGTGGCTCTGGGTGTGTGTGTGTGTGTGGCTCTGGGTGTGTGTGTGTGTGGCTCTGGGTGTGTGTGGCTCTGGGTGTGTGTGTGGCTCTGGGTGTGTGTGTGTGTGTGTGGCTCTGGGTGTGTGTGTGTGTGTGGCTCTGGGTGTGTGTGTGTGTGTGTGGCTCTGTGTGTGTGTGTGGCTCTGGGTGTGTGTGTGTGTGTGTGTGGCTCTGGGTGTGTGTGTGTGTGTGTGGCTCTGGGTGTGTGTGTGTGTGTGTGTGTGGGTGTGTGTGTGTGTGTGGCTCTGTGTGTGTGTGTGTGTGTGTGTGTGTGTGGCTCTGTGTGTGTGTGTGTGTGTGTGTGTGTGTGTGTGGCTCTGGGTGTGTGTGTGTGTGTGTGTGGCTCTGGGTGTGTGTGTGTGTGTGTGTGGCTCTGGGTGTGTGTGTGTGTGTGGCTCTGGGTGTGTGTGTGTGTGTGGCTCTGGGTGTGTGTGTGTGTGGCTCTGGGTGGGTGTGTGTGTGTGTGTGGCTCTGGGTGTGTGTGTGTGTGTGTGTGGCTCTGGGTCTGTGTGTGTGTGTGTGTGGCTCTGGGTCTGTGTGTGTGTGTGTGGCTCTGGGTCTGTGTGTGTGTGTGTGTGGCTCTGGGTCTGTGTGTGTGTGTGGCTCTGGGTCTGTGTGTGTGTGTGTGGCTCTGGGTCTGTGTGTGTGTGTGTGGCTCTGGGTCTGTGTGTGTGTGTGGCTCTGGGTCTGTGTGTGTGTGTGGCTCTGGGTCTGTGTGTGTGTGTGGCTCTGGGTCTGTGTGTGTGTGTGGCTCTGGGTCTGTGTGTGTGTGTGGCTCTGGGTCTGTGTGTGTGTGTGTGTGGCTTTGGGTGGGTGTGTGTGTGTGTGTGGCTTTGGGTGGGTGTGTGTGGCTCTGGGTCTGTGTGTGTGTGTGGCTCTGGGTCTGTGTGTGTGTGTGGCTCTGGGTCTGTGTGTGTGTGTGGCTCTGGGTCTGTGTGTGTGTGTGGCTCTGGGTCTGTGTGTGTGTGGCTTTGGGTGGGTGTGTGTGTGTGTGTGGCTTTGGGTGGGTGTGTGTGGCTCTGGGTCTGTGTGTGTGTGTGTGTGTGTGGCTCTGGGTCTGTGTGTGTGTGTGTGTGTGTGGCTCTGGGTCTGTGTGTGTGTGTGGCTGGGTCTGTGTGTGTGTGTCTGGCTGTGTGTGTGTGTGTGGCTGGCTGTGTGTGTGTGTGTGGCTGTGTGTGTGTGTGTGTGGGGCTCTGGGGGTGTGTGTGTGTGTGGTAGTAATTGCTGTCTTCTGAGCTCGTCCGTAGGGTACAATAGGTCTCACATTTGCGAGAGATTAAGCTAATGGGAATGTAAATGACAATGCCATTTATTTACCTGTTTTCAAAACCAACACATAAATACAAATTTTGTCATTTACAATGCCAATAGCTCTAACTTTTCCAAAGGCGAAACCATTGCATTGTAAATGCTTGTCTAGTATTGGGAGTCTCAGCTTGACAACGAGGAATGATTCAAGCATGTGAATCTATGAAAGGTACAAATCCTGGATAACCATTGTTACAGGTAACTTTCTTTCTTGACCAACATTTCTAGTGCCTCACCTGTTTCTCCCTAGACCTGAGAGAGGTCTAGGGAGACACTCTGCATACACCTTCTACCACTAACAGAATCTGGTTATTCACTGCACTGCCATCACAAATGTGGGTAACCAACACTGTTAGCCCAAGTTGTAATGTCACTTACACAAGTGCTTGCTTCCCCTTTGTTCTGTTACTTCGCCTGGTCTTTAGAAACCAGAGTGCGGCAGTGGAATAGTGATTGGTGGTCTCACCCTCCCTCTCCTGCCTCTGTACTGTGCCTACTCCCAACTGCTTTCCTCCCTCTGTCACCATAGAAGAGATCAAATGAAGCTGTGCTCTCATAGAGACTGTCAACACAATCCTTGTTCTCAGCTTTAGGGTGAAAGGAGGTGCATTTGCGCAGAGGGCGGTGCTAGTGAGTGGCTGGAGGCAAGATTTTTAACTTTATAAAGTTATACATTGCCACCCAATTAAGTCTGTGACAATGCATATATTTAGGGGTGTGAGGATCATATACTACACAAATTTATAAATGGGCAAAATGTAAATTATGGGGATGTTTTTAACATCCTGGTTGTGTTTTGTGCACGTTTTCCATTTGATGTCACTGCAAGCCTCTTGGTGAAAAGCATCTTGGAATTTAGTTATCAAGATGGAGTTCTGACTCTCGCTGTTTTGTAAAACTCTTGGAAGAGCTTCTTTCTCCTTACTTTTGAATGTGACTACAAAAAGTGAAAACACAAAGCAAACACAAGGAGTGGAAAAACAGTCTCACACACTCCATCTCGGTCTCATTGCTTACCTGTACAGTAGATGATAATAAAAAAATAAACCACCTTCGGGACACAAAGGGAAGAAAAATAATCAGCCAAAATGTGAAGGGTGCTGATTTGTAAGTCTCTGATGCACCTGTTCCCAGTGGGAAGAAAGGAGTGTGGTCACTGACCACTTCAAAAAAATAAATCAATGTGTTTATTCGAGGCATTGAACAACACAATAGTCATAAAAACCCATGTAGCATGCACATAATAAACACAAAAAGAAAGCAACAGGGGTACAAGGCAATGATGACTGCACTTAACTAAAATATTGGTCTTAGGTGTTCAAAAGGTCTGGGTACCAGAAACCTGAAGCCACATACCCCTAGACTTCCAAGGGCAGAACCCCAAATTTTACAATAAACCACAATGGTTCACCACTCCCCACAGCAAACAATAATAATCAAGTTAAAATTTGAAGAATCCGTTCAGTAGAGCTTAAAACATTTCCTTTATTCTTTTCTTCATACAAAAAACGTAGCCAACTCGTTTCGTCCAGAGGACTTCTTCAGGGCAAAAAGTGATGAATCTATGCCTGTAGTAGGTTTTGACGAAAAATAGGTATGTTCACGGAATTTGCTGTCCAAAGTAAAAGAACAGGGATAGCCACCTTGCTATATTGTTAGTAGTCAATCCTTCGTGTATTTAGCTTCTTTTATTAACAAGGCTAAATTCTTTAAATGGTGCCAAGTTTTGCATCCAATCCCTGTGGCTTGTAGAATCCCTTGTAAGTCACAATATCACCTCCACCACGTTCCCAGTTTCAAACTGTCGATTAGCACCACAGTGTGCCAGGCAAACCTGGTACTCACAGATAATGGAAAGGCTCTCCTCACAAATTCGGCATAAGAAAAGACTTACTCTCCATGCAAAACTGGGAGGTACTACACCCAGAGCCAGAGAGCCTCTGCCTAGCAGCGTGGCTCCTGAAGACAGAGTTTGCGCACCTGAGGTTACCTGAGAGCACTGAGGCGACCAGAGGAACATTCCCAGGGTAATGCCCTATGGATAAGCTGCTCCAAAACATTTGCCTACGCTTTTCTCCTGATACCACTGACACACAAGGTACTCAGCAAGTGCAGAACCAGCAACATGACACTGATCCTTGTGGCACCACAGTGGGCAAGGCAGACCTGGTACTCACAAATAATGGAAATGGAACAGGGAACACCCCACAAGTCTGGGAAACGAAAAGACTACTCTCCATGCAAAATGGAAAAGTATTACACCCAGAGCCAGAGAGCCTTAACCTAGCTGCATGGCTCCTGAAGACATAGAATTCGCACACCTGTGGAGAAGTGTGGCTCAGGGGTTAGAGGCGGCAGACCCGGAAGCTGAGATCGGCCCTGGACCAGGGTTCAATTCCCCGCCCCGACGGGGGTTGGGCTCAATAATTCCACGGACTTGATAATTCTTGCTCCGGTGCCTACTCGACTCACGGGTTCACACTCTGTGACTTTGGGCAATAGCTTGCTTAATCTCCACAACGGCCCCTCGCGGCGGGATGCCTGGCTTTCACCTTGTGGATACCCTGCCGGGGTATCTCACAGGGGAATACCAGGACGGGTTCCCTAAGCAAGCGCATAGATGCCTGCGATGTGGGCGATTTGCGCTATATAAATACATGTACATTTACATTTACACCTAAGGCTACCGGAGAGCACTCTGTGGGTGCTACAAGAGGCAAGGAGACCTACCACACGAAGGTGTTATGTGGCAAAATGGAAGAGGTTCACACAATTCTTGCAGCAAGAAAAAGCTGGACAAGAAAATGTCAAGGGAATCAACGATGCTAAAATATCTGACACACCAGCTGAAAGCAAAACTAAGTTCATCCTCGCTAAGAGTACACCTAGCAGCGATAGTAGCCTACACAAGTGGAGAGACGGGAAAGAGCTTCTTTACATCACAAGTAGTGAAAAGATTCCTGGAAGGGGCTAAAAGGATATCACCACCCAAAAGAATGCCTCCACTGGCATGGCACCTTAATTTAGTCCTAACAGAGCTTAGGAAGTCACCTTTCGAACCCATTCATAAGCCATCACTACAAATGCTCACAATGAAGACCGCCTTTCTAGTAGCAATCACCTCGCTACGCAAGGTAAGCGAACTGCCAGCGCTGACACTGCAAGAACCCTACATTCAAATACACAATGATAGGGTGGAAATGAGAACATACCCACACTTTATGCCAAAAGTTGGTGTCTAGGTTTCACATGAACCAGACAATACAAATACAAAGCTTCTTTCAGAAACCATCCACCAGCGCAGAGAGGGCACTGCACACTCTGGACGCTAGAAGCGCAGTAATGCATTACAAGGAAAGAACTAAAGAGCACAGGAAAACAAAGCAGTTCTTTGTGTCCTTCGCAACAGTTTCCTGGGTAGGCCAGTAACGAAGGGAACCGTTGCACGATGGATCGCACAAACTATACAATTCTGCCACAAACAGGCAGGCAAAGAACTAGCAGAGGGGGTACGAGCCCACTCTACCCGTAAGAAGGGAGAAACAATAGCCTTCCTGGCTAACACACCCATTCATGACATATGCATGGCAGCTACAAGGGCTTCAGTGCACACGTTCACTAAATGAACAAGGAAGCACAAGTAGGACAGAAGGTGCTTCAACATATATTCAACAACCAACGCTTATCTTCCACCCAGCCGCCACAAACATAACAAACCGCTAGAAAGTCCATGCACAGCATAGTGAATCCAGAAAGATTCACACTGCAAAACGAATAGTTACCAAGAAGGACGTGACACTAAGACCAATTCTCGACCTCAGGCCCCTCAATCATTACATACATTCAGATCATTTTCATATGATCACTTTACAACAAGTTCTCCCACTGCTGCAACAAGGCGATTTCCTTACAACACTAAACCTAAAGGACCCCTACTTCCACATTCCTATACATCCTGCTCACAGAAAGTATCTAAGGTTTGTACTGGAAGAACAACATTATCAGTTCAAACTCCTTTGATTCGGAGTGACAACGGCTCCACGAGTATTCCACGAGTATTCACAAAGTGGCTAGAAGTAGTAGCAGCACCTCTCATGAGACAATAAATACACCTTATCTAGGCGATTGGCTCATAAAAGCCAAGTCATTCAATCAGTGTATCCAACACACACATCAGACAATTCAAACATTGCACGACTTAGGGTTCGCAATCAACTACACCAAGTCGCACCTCCAACCCTCTCACATACATCAGTATCTAGGGGCTAAAATAAATATGTCTACGGCTCTAGCGTATCCCAGTCAAGCAAGGAAACCGAGCATTCAAGCCTTGGTCACAATCTTTCAACAACAACAATCTCTGCAAGCCAGAGTGTTTATGAGACTAATAGGCATGATGGCATCTTGCATCTTCATAGTACCATATGCAAGACTGCAAATGCGTCCGTTACAGGAATGTCTAGCACAGCAATGGAACGAGGCTCAAGGGCAACTAACAGACCTGGTGTTGGTAGACAGCCGCACACATCGCTCTCTGCAGTGGTAAAATACCAAAAACTTGACAAAGGGGCGGCCGTTCCTCGAGCCTGTTCCACAACTAGTGCTCACAGCAGACTCATCCCTCACAGGATGGGGAGCTCATCTCCTACATCATACAACTCAAGGTCAATGCAACAGTCAACAAAAATTGTTCCATATCAACCATGTAGAACTGCTAGCAATTTTTTTAGCACTCAAAACATTCCAAGTACAAGTACAGAACAAAGCTGTCTTAATCCGGATGGACAACATGACAGCCATGTATTACATACAAAAACAGGGGGGAGGGACACACTCTCTTCAACTGTCCCAACTCGCACAGAGCATTTGAAGATGGGCCATTCCACAAAACATATATCTGTTGGCAGAGCACCTTCCAGGAGTTCACAATCAGAAAGCAGATCTGTTGAGTCGGCAGACACAACACATTCACGAATGGGAACTACATCCGCAGGTTCTTCAACCATTCTTTCGCGAGTTTGGTCATCCAGACATAGATCTGTTCACCACACACGAAAACGCAAAATGCCCAACCTTCGCCACCAGTTTTCCACACCCGCTGTCCAAGGGTAATGCGATATGGATGAACTGGTCAGGCAGATTTGCTTATGCTTTTCCGCCCATACCACTAATACCATTAGTAGTACGCAAGCTCAGAAAACAGTCTCTCAAATTAATCCTGGTAGTTTCCACATGGGCACGCCAACCGTGGTTCACCACACTGCTAGAACTCTCTAGTTCCACACCAAAAGCTACGTCTAACTCCATCCCTGCTCACACAGAACCATGGAGAAATTCAACATCCAGACCCAAATCAACTGAATTTGGCAATCTGGCTCCTGAAGTCTTAGAGTTTGGTTATCTTACTTTACCACCAGACTGTATGAACATCATTTAAGAAGCCAGGAGACCTACTACCAGACCTTGGTATGCTGCTAAATGGAAGATATTTGCCATTTACTGCAATAATAATCAAATTGATCCCCTGGATGCTGCTATCCAAAATATCATTTGCTATCTTCTATATTTACAAAGGTGTAACTTGGCATATTCATCCATACGCCTGCACCTTGCAGAAATAGCAGGCATATTTACAGAACAGACAACATCTGTCTCTTTTTAGAGTACCTGCAATTAAGGCATTTACGGAAGGATTAAAAAGAAGCATTCCACCCAGGTTACCACCTTCTCCAGCGTGGAACCTCAACGTGGTTCTTACAAGGTTCATGGGACCCCCATTTGAACATTTACACAAATGTGAACTGCAATTACTCACATGGAAAACAGCTTTCCTTATTGCTATTATCTCTCTTAGAAGAGTAAGTGAGATACAGGCTTTCAAAATACAAGAACCTTTTTTACAACTACATCGTAACAAAGTGGTTCTAAGAACTAATCCTAAATTCCTTCAAAAAGTCATTACTCCTTTTTATTTAAACCAATCTATAGAGTTACCAGTGTTTTTTAAAAATCCTGACTCTGGCAGAAATAGCTCTACACACTCTGGATGTTAAGAGCTCTTCTCTACTATATAGATAGGACTAAATGTTTTCGAAAAACAAAACAATTATTTGTATCTTTCTCTCCTCATCATAAAGGCAACCCCATCTCTAAGGGTGGAATTGCAAGGTGGATTGTAAAATGTATACAAGTATGCTATCAAAAACCAAAACGTACAACAGTTCCTCCTAGAGCGCACTCCACACGCAAACTAGGAGCCTCCATGGCTTTCTTAGAGAACATCCCCTTAGAAGACATATGCAAGGCAACAACATGGTCTACAACACACACCTTCACTAAACACTACTGTGTTGATGTGCAAGCCAAGCAGCAAGCTGCAGTAGGCAGATTTGTTCTTAAAGCTGTTTTTCAAACAACTGATACAGGTGACCACTGCTGCACAATCAATGCATATTGTAGTATCTGAAGCTCATATGCCTCGAACGGAAAATGCTACTTACCAGTATGCATCTGTTCTTGGCATGTAGAGCTGCAGATCCCTACACACCCTCCCGCCTCCCCGGGACTTTTATCTGTTCCAGTTTTTATCTTACTTAGATGCACACGCATGAACATCCTTTTTTCTTTACTTCTACTAACTCCATCTTTTCCCTTCATGGCGAAAAACAATCTAAGGTTGGAGCCGATGCCCATGCGCACTATCGTCCAAAAGAGGAGTCTCCTATCTTGTGACTAGAAAGACTTCTTCCAAGACGACAACATGCAATCATCAGAGCCCAATACCATGTGGCGATCTAATGCATAGTGTAGTGATCTGCAGCTCTACATGCCAAGAACAGATGCATACTGGTAAGTATCATTTTCCTTCCCAGTAATATGACTGCCGAAAACGCAAGAATACTGGCAGAACTCTTCAATAAAGTTATGTTCCACTCATTCTTTACCTTTTTTGGTCTTAATAATTCTGTTTATACATTAATTATCTTGCTTCGAATGATTACTCGTATCTTTTTCAACGGCTAAGAGAAGGCACTTTACTTACTAGTATGCGATTTAGTTAGAAGCTGCTATTAGTCTTAAACTTTTCTATTTACAAAACCTCTAAAAAACCATTTACTTTTTGTAATTGTTTTGTAATTGTGTTTATATAGCGCATACTACATGTTAACTTTTCAAGTCTGATGTGCTGTTTTGTTTGTCATGGTACTGCTGTGCTCACACACAGGATGGTCAGATTGATTTTCCTACAAATAGTTGTAAAGATATTTTTGAACAAGAGCTTTGGATAAAAGCACTTTAAAAATTCCGATAAAAATAATGAACCAGGCATGTCCTTTCAAAGTGAAAATGTTTTAGATCATTCCTTCTGTTATAAGTTTGATTCTGATTGAATTTCGTATGATTTCAGTAATCCCGAATTTCGTATGATTCAAGTAATTCCAGATTCTGCTGATTTATGATTTAATTTACAAATCATATATTTATTCCTATGTTGGATTTATGCAGGGAAGGTCAGTGTTGAAAGCTGCCATTGACTGGTAATTAGTCTAAGTGCCTTCAAGTTTAATTTTTTTTTATTTTGCTAGTGGTTTCATGCACATTGACCCAGAGCAAAAGGGCAGCGCGTCTGACCTTTCATGAATCAATTCTCATTTTGTAAGCCTTTCTTCAATTATTGTTTTAGGGCATGAGCTCAAACATTCTTTACTTGTTGTTTGATTGGAGTAACAGCAGCTCACACCCGACTCCCCACCTCACCCTTTGCAGTCCTGTTCCTCCTCTTCCTAACAAGTTGCAAGCTTGAATGTAGTGGTGAAGGAAAATTCTTATTTTAATCTAGTTGGTACTCCTGGTCATTTGTGTTGCTTCCTTGGAGCAAAAGCTGTGCTTTAACTGTGCACAATGGAAAGACAGTAAACTTGTTTAGAATGGTTAGTGTAAAAAAATGTGTTTTTTTTTTAGGGGTGGGTTACTACCCACCTCAAGGAATAATCACAACCCTTCTCGGGGGAACCCTCAAAGGCACAAAATTAAACTGTTCCAATATGCTGGGACACAAAACAGACCTGCTGAACTTAGGACAATGTGTCCAGAATTTATGCTGTACGAAAACAGTAGCAAAGTAAAAATGCAAAAAATAAACATCCCAAACCATTTTCGAAAACCAGCGTAAAATGTAATAAAATAAGGGGAAACTGAGAGATGAATTAAGTTTTTAAGTAGAGATAGTGCCACAAACTATAAAGCAGCAATGATAGTCAATGATCATAGTAGACTGGGTTTGATACTGACTGTGATGGAGAGCTTGTCAGATACTCCAAGTTCATCCTGGTAAAATATTTTGTTTTGGGACTTAGTCTTTTAATTCCCATTCCATCACAGGAGTACCTTTCTAAACCTTTCCTCGGTAGAGGAACTTAAAGACTCGCAAGGTGTAAGGCAGAATCCAAGAGGAGGGTTCCAATCCAGGTCAGTTGTTGTTGGTCAGAGGGTACTTCAGCAAAAAGTCCTTTTGTAGCCAACTAGGTCAGCCAGCTGACCTATGGAGTCCACTTCTTTGTCCTGGGTGCGAGAGTCTGTGGGTCCAGTTCTTCAGGGCGGGAAACGGACTGAACAACGATTTTTCAACGACGAGTGTCCTTAACAACGACTCATAAACAACGACCTGGAAGTGAACCACAACCTCCTCTATAACTACTTTAGTAAACGAGTGGCCGTATCAAGACTCCGACCTTTAAACACGAAAAAATTAATTAACTTATAGATCAATGAATGAATACTATTTTTAATAAACTGTATTGAACGGAGACACTGGTTTAATGTACCTTGCGAGGCCAGTAGATGGCAGTCTAGGATTGTTTTCAACTGTTTTTATGCTGACTTTTTTTTTAAATCGCTTTAAATACTGTATTTTTGATTTTAATTTTCGGTTTATATACTGGAATATACATTCTCATTTTAGGAACCGAGCACCCGGTACTTCCTATTTCTATATCTGATACTAGCAGGTTCTTTTTCATCTCCAGAATCGCCCTTTTTGCGGGTTTCCTTAATTTCTTTTCGTCCATTCTTTTCTCTTTTCTGCCATTATTTCTGCAGCTCTAGGAATGCCTCCGTTGGGAGTATTTTCATGTTCGAAGAAACCATCCTAAAACAGCTTGGCCAAGTTCACAAAGTGAAAATATATTTTCCGTAATAAAACGTCAACACCAGCAACATTTTTTTTTAATTCAAGTGTGAGATTAACGGTTAGTAGTATGTGTAGAAAATGTAATTAAAAACGTCTACGTGCAATTATTAGTATTGTTAAAAAACACTAACAGTGGCATAATCAAAGCTATTAGGTTTTTAATTCAAAAAGTATAAAAGTATTTTTTACTGAAAGCGACCGTTCAAAAAGGACATACTAAACAATAACAAGATTCTTGCTTCTAAATTCGGTTTTTATGTCATTAGAATTTTTTTACGTCGTTAAGTAAGTCGTGGTTCAAAAAATAGTTGTTAGGATTTGGTCGTTGTTTAGCCTTTGTGGTTTAGGCACTCGTGATTTCAGAGGTAGTTGTTTAATCATACAACCCTTCAGGGATCCTCATGTCATAGGCACCAAGTTCATTTCTCTTCTGATCTTACGCAGGTCTAGAAAGTTTTCTGTAGTAGGTGCCTGGAGATTCCACATTTATGCCTGGAACAGGTTAGTGAGTGGGCTGACTCCTTCACCTCCCTATCGATCGGGGTGAAAGTCCCCAGGCCAACCATACCCACATTTTCAGTTCCGTTTTGCATTACTGCAAACAGGACCAAAATGCAGTAAGTCGGGGCATTTTCAAGATGGCGAAAGTCTTCGGCCACACTAACCTTTGGCTCTGGGAATGTTTGGGGAGTGTACTGTGGTAATCCTACAGTCCTCCCACATCCGATATTAAAATCCAGTCTAGAGCAGGTACTGTACCCGCAACAAACCCGGAGACAGGAGTCTGGTAGGACAGAAGCAAGTTACTTCCACAACCAAATAGTGGATACCCTAGAATTGTCTTGACATCCTGATCTTTCTTTTCAACTGTGCCTCAGGTGTTGTGTAAGCCCAGCATACTTGTCAAGTAGGATTTGACATTGTAGTGTCAAAGATGGTCATAGCGCCCTACCCTTTATGTTCTGTGGAGTTCAATGGAGTAATCTCTGCCCGTTCAGAACAGCCTATTGTGTGCTTTTGGGAGGCATTGCACACCTATTTAAAGCTAATCACTGGCTGGTAGAAGCTGGAAAGCCAGTACAAATCAGCCTCCCGGATCTTCAGGCAGGGAAAAGGTAACTTACTAAAAAGTACATTTCATTACTATTTATTGAAAATCCAACTTCAAAACTGAATTGGATTTTTAATAACTACTAAAAAAATAGTTTGATTATTTGTGTAGCTGAGCTCATTTTCTGGATACAGTATTAGTATTTAACATTGCCTCCCAGTGTTTCTCTATTGGCCAGCCAGCCTTCCTACAGTTAAAATAGATTTTGGGTGCTAGTCGCTGAAATTATGTTAATATTACATTCCTAAATATTCCTACTTTTTAAAGGTGTATGAACCCTGCCAACATCGTTGTTTTTCCACTGCTACAGTCAGACTGCAATGGTAGACCTAGATTTATGAAGTGCCATTATTTGAGCCCTTTCTTTGATTGCTTATTTTTCAAACCAGTAGTGAATTTGAGAGTGTATGTACTTAGTACTACAATAACTTCAAGGTTTTTATTTTGCTTCTCCTTAATGTAGCTCTCTGACCGTTAACAGTTGTTGACGTTTAATCTTCCTCGTTGATGAGTAACTTGTTCCAAATGCTTCTTCTGGCGCAATCTGTTCTTCATTGGTAAAAACCAGCATCAGTGGGATTCTATTTGACTCATTCAAAAGCATCCTGCCATCCTTAACATAAGCTGTGTTTAGTGAGGCTTTCTATGTCAGAAAAGGTTCCGGGTTTCCACAACCGTTTCAGCACCATGTAAAAGTTATTCAATATGCCACTTCGATAGATTTCGACATCTAGGTAATTTTATTTTGAAAGTTTTATATAGCGCGAACAAGATCTTTGCAGATATCAGAGCGCTTTACAGACAAAGGAAGAGCGTGTGAGTAAATAACAAATGGGGTGGGGAAGGTACATGTGGGAACATAGTAAACCAAATACATCAATAATGAAACAAATACAAATAATTGACAGCGTAAACACTTAGACAGGTCAGTAACACGAGTCATACAAAAATGCAGAAAAGAACAATAGATCTGAATTGTACAACGTCTGTAATATCATCCTCAGTAATAATTCAAGTGTATTTAGCCATGAGGATAGCTTTTACTTCTTTCTTAAAAGTATGGTAGAGGAGATGAGCCTGATGTCAGGGGGGAGTGAGTTCCAGATCCTGGGTGCCATTCCTGAGAAGGAGCGTTTATACGTTTTTTCCTTGCGGAATCTTTGGGGCTTTAGCAAGAGATTGTTTGTACCTCTGGTGTTTCTAGAGCCTCCGGAAATCGTCAGCTTCTGGGCGAGATATCCGGGTGATCTCAGGTGGACCGCCTTGTGCGTGATGCAGGCGATTTTCAGATGTATTCTGGCTTCAAAAGGCAGCCAGTTCAGGGCTCTCAGGTCAGGGGAAATGTGTGAGTGCTTTTTTGATCCGGTGATGAGTCTCGCTGTGGCGTTTAGAGAAGCTCTTATGGGTGCCGTGGTAGTTAGGGGGAGACCGCAGAGGGCGATGCTGCCGTAATCTATTCGGGGGATGACTAGAGCTTGTACCGCAGTTTGGAAATCTTTGGCTGGAAGGAAGGGTTTGAGTTTCCTTAGGGTATTGATCTGGTAGTTCGCCCCCTTAGTTGCTTTGTTGATGTGTTCCTGCATGTTGAGGTTGGTGTCAAGTGTTATGCCTAGAGATTTTGCTGAGTCTACGATAGTGGGGTGAACATTGAGTGCGGTTAGGTGTTTAAGCCAGGTTTGTGTGGTAGTGATCTTCGCAGGGGGTGAGATCAAGAGGAACTCTGTTTTAAGAGCATTGAGTTTGAGATGATTAGCGGCCAACCATGATTGGGTGCTTCTGATCGTTGAGTTCAAGAGCATAATGTCTTTGGGTGATTGTACTTTGAGATAAAGTTGGGTGTCATCGGCGTACATGTGGAATTGAATATTGGATGCCTGTAGCAAGGTGGTGAGAGGTTCCATAACTAGGTTAAACAAAGTTGGGGATAGGAAGGATCCTTGTGGGACGCCTGGCGATACCGGTATTGGAGAAGACATCAAGTTGTTACTCTTGAATTTCTGCGTTCTGTTGTGTAAAAAGGACGTAAACCACTTGAGCACAGTTCCAGATATACCCATTCTTGTGTTTAAGAGCTCGAGTAAGTTCTCATGTTTGACGGTGTCGAATGCAGAAGAGAGATCCAGAAGGATAAGGAGGCAGGTATCGTTTTGGTCCAAGATTTGGAGGGCATCGTCAATTATGTGAATCATAGCAGTTTCTGTACTGTGGTCCGCTCTGAAGCCTGATTGATGGGGGTTGAGTAGATCAAACTGATTAATGTGTCTAGTCAATTGAGTTTGTGCGCATTTTTCCAGCAATTTGGCAAGAGTCGGAATATTGGTAATGGGACGGTAATTATTTAGATCAGAGGGGTCGGCTGTAGGTTTCTTTAGTAGCGGTGTGACTTGTCCAACTTTGAGGGAGTCAGGGATGGTCCCTTGTTGAAGTGAGCTGTTGATAATTTTAGTCCAGAGTGGGAGGAGCGACGGGGTAAGGTCTTTGACAGCGTTGGCAGGAAGGGGGTCTGAGAGGTGGTTGGCTGGTTTCACGGTGCTGAGTAGTCTACCAATTTCTTCTTCTGAGTAGGTGGCAAAGGATGACCATGTAGCATTGTTTTTAGGTTCAGTGGGTGCTGTGCAGAGGGGTTTGTGGCAGAGACTTACGTCAATGAGGAGATCGTTCTTTATGTTGTCGGTTTTTTGGATAAAGAAAGAAGCGAAGTCTTCACAGGAGGGTGCTTCGCCAAGAGTGCTGAGTGGTTGGGGTTGTTCCTTGGATTGTGTTCTGATTAGCTCAAAAAGCTTTCTCGGACGATTTTTGGCTTGGTCGAGCTGGCGGCTGAAGAAATCTGATTTTGAGCGTTTTATTTTCCTGAAGTAGGCATTTCTCTTTTTCTTCAGCGTTTTTAAGTGCAGTGCGGAGGGGGCTGATCTCCAAGTGCGCTCTGCCATTCGCATGGCCCGTCTATCGTCATTGAGACTCCCGTCGTACGAAGGATTGGACATCTTTGTGGATGCTCTTTTTAGCTGCATAGGTGCAGCCTCGTTAACTATGGAGGTCATCGCGTTGAGGTAGTGATCCGTCAAGGATTGGACATCCGTAACGCCAGTGGGAGGAAGTAATATATTGCAGCTGTTGGGGGGTAGAGAGTTTGGGTTGAGTTTTTTCAGGTCCCTTTTCCAGACTTTGGGCTTGATGGATTGAGCCGGGTTAAATTTAACTTTTTCGTTGATGAAGAACGTGACAATGTGATGATCTGACCAGTCACAGGGTTGGATAGATTCGAGTTGGATAGAGTCCTCTTTGGAGATGATAAGGTCGATGATGGAGCCTTTCTCGTGAGTCGGACTGTTGCATATTTGGGTGAGGTCAAGGGCGTCGAGGAAGTTTTTAAGGCTATTTACCACTGCGTCATTCTGATCGTTCCAGTGAAGGTTGAAGTCACCAAGGTATATTTGTGTGTGTTGTCGCCCTGAATTGGTTGTGATCAAATCCATGATTTGTTGCGAGAAGGCAAAGTTGTCTCCAGGGGGGTGGTAGATGCCGTGTAGAGAGCACATCGGTTTTCCCTCACTGATAATATCTAGGCAAATGTATTCACAGGAGGTTGGGGAGGGTAGGGAGGGAGAGGTTACTTTCAAGACAGAGAGGTTACTCCTGTGTATACATGCGATTCCCCCACCTTTTTGACCAACCCTGTCTAGTCTGGTGATGTGGTAGTTGGGGGGAACCAGTATGTCCAGTATGGGTGTAGAGGATTCAGTTAGCCAGGTTTCAGTCATGATGATTAGGTCAAGGTCCAGTGATGAGATGAGATCAGCGATTGCAGAGGAGTGCCTAGAGGCCGACCTGCAGTTGAGGAGGGTGCATTTGAGACTGGGTGTGTCGAGGGAGGAAGGGGGTTCTAGAGAAAGGGGGACTTTTCTCAGGTTACTAAGGATAGACATTCTGTTGTTTTGCGTGGGGGGTCTAAGGGGATTTGGAAGAATCGTTGGAATGGCGCGGAGTGTGGAGGGTGTGTTGTTAAGGGGAGCTGGGTCGTAGGAGCGGAGGAGGGTAACTGTGTCGAGGTCCGATAGTGTGTTGCAGGAGCGATGGGGACGGTTTTCCCGATTGCGAACAGGGATTGAGGTCCAGTGCGGGGGGCGTTGAGTGCACGAGTCAGCCGACCAGGTGGAGGTCCTGTTGGGAAGGGTGGTGCTGGTGTAGGCGGGTGCGGGGTGTCTGGGATGTGTGCAGAGTAGTTGTTTGATGATGTGCATGTCTTGTTTGAGCTTGAGGAGGGTGGTGGGTGAGGAGTGTCTGGAATGCGTGCCGAGTAGTTGTTTGATGATGTGAATGTCCTCTTTGAGCTGGAGGAGGGAGGCCATAACGTAGTCTAGTGTGGGATTAGTGTTGGTAGTGGGTATTGGAAGGTCGTGGTAGGATGACATAGTATGGGGGAGGGTATTGGTGGTAGTTGGAGAGTGCATGGTGGAGGATGGGCGTGAATAAGTGGTGATGGGGGCGCATGTAGGGTATTGGGGGGTGAGAACGGGAGGGGAAGTGTGATTGTATGTTCTTTTTTGTGAAGTCGGAGTTGAAGTGATAGAGGCGTGCTCGGTGTGGTTGGTTAATGGGTGGAAGTGGGGGCTGAGAGTAGGGGGGAATAAGGGGTAGGGTTTGTCTGTATGCGTGTCGGTCTGGTGCTGAACGTGGTTGGGCGGATTGTGGGTGGGAGCTGTGATGTCATGGGTGAGAAGAATGGGAATGTGGGCTGGTGAAAGGGGGGAGGGGGTAAGGTTGGTGTGTGTGGGTGACATAACTGTGTCTGTGATTGAGGGGTGTGGGGTAATAACCGTAGGTGGGTGTATGACTAAGGTGCCGGTGGTAGGGGAGAGGCGTGCGTTCTTTTGGGGCTGAGGTAGGTTAGAGGCGTTGTTGTTGGGGGCTGTGTTGTCAGGAGATAGAGGAATGTTTACTGCACCATTGACCGGTGAGTGGTAGGTGTCTGCAAAGGGTACTTCAGGGTGGGACCTCAGTAAGTTGTGTTTAAAACGTTTAGCTGCTTTTTTGGTGAGTGCGGGTGGGTAGTTGATTCTGTATGTGTGCTTGCCGATGAGCTCCATGTTGGGGTGATGGGGTAGGTAGGTGTGGGAGGGTGCCCAGTAATCGCCGGTTGCATGGACTGAAAGTACCACTAGTGGGCAGCCAAAGTGTATGCTGTAGTAGTCAATGCAAACAGGGGTAAGATCTGTAGTGGGTGCGGGTTGCACAGATGTAGGGTGTACAATAATGATATACGGGAGCAGAGTACAATCACATGCACTAATAACCCATTGCTTATAACAACAGTGGCATTAATGAGCAGCCAGAGTGTATGAGGTAGTAGTTGGTGCAAAAAGGTATGGACACTTGGAATGGGAGCAGGTTATATAACTGTAGCAGGTCAATAAAAGCAATTATTCGGTGCATTACAGTGAAGTCGTAGTGGGTAACAAACATGTACAGCATAAAATATAGTTATAATACTGATGATGTGCTGGACTGAAATACTGATGCAGATAGTAAAACGCCTGAATCAAAAGTGACAAAAGTGAGAAGTCAAAAATGGGTGTTTCAGAATAAATGAGGTGCATGAAACAGTAGCAAGATAGAGTTGCAACAAAGTTATATGCTATATAACAATAGTGCGAAGTCAAAAATAAGTGAGGTATATGAATCAGTAGTAACATACAATTGCAACCAAAAAATAAATGAGGTATATTAATCAGTAGTAACATACATTTGCAACCAAAAAATTATATGTGACCTATAGTGACAATGGCAAGTATCTAAATTGAATTGGGTGACACATTCAGTATATCTTTATATACAAAGATTCACCTCCTTGCATTTTCATTCATGTAGGCAGAGCTCAATGATCCCTTCGTTTTTAAAATCGCACCAATCCATTACTATGATGTAGTGCGGTTTTAATTAGTGCTCTGTGACTCGTTGCTGGGTGAAATCCTGTGGGTCAGGCAAGGCCCACCCACTTTGCATCAATATATTAAAGCTCACACTTCTTGCCTATAGCCTTTCCTACTGGTTCTTCAGGGGAGTGTAGTGTAATCAGTGCAAATTGTTTTCCTTGCCTACCAAGTTAATGTAAGTTACCATATTGCATGCTACTTTTTAGTCCATGGTTTGGTGGTGATGTTTCTGTTGTACATCCACTAGACTTAATCAGCAATAAAATGCACCGGCCTGTATTTGCCACTCATTGGCGTAAATGAGGGCAAATAAACAAAAATAAAACTTGTGTATCCTAAAGCCTCTCAAAAGAAATGGTGATTAGCTGTGTAATTCATTTATACACCTTTTTGCTTTAATATTTATAATGTTTTTGCTGTTTTTTTAATAGAGAACTGAAGGATAACCTTGGCAGTGATGATCCAGAGGGAGACATACCAGTATTGCTGCAGGCGATCCTGGCGAGGAACCCAAATGTTTTCAGGGAAAAAAGTATGCAGAACAGATTTGGGGTACAAGGCGGTGAGGATATGTTTCAGTGAATTAATATGAAGTGTAAAGCAAAATAGTGCCACATAACTTTTAAAGTTACTGTTGTGCAAGATGGCGTTGTCCCCTGGGTAATGTGCAAAAGTTAAATACCGGTTTTGGGATTGAGAATTACCATGTTATTTATTTTTTACTTTCATTTGTTGCTTGCACAATTGGCATTTCAGGTTACTTGTTTTAGTGATTGAGCCTAGTTTGCCTATAACTGGAATAAAAACATTAAACACATTAGAGACTAGGCTGGAAGAAAGGGTAAGCAAACATTTTACAAATGGTTTAAATAAAGGCATCTGTCATGTGTAACTGACCACTTGGCTTGTTGAATTAAGAGCTTTGATTATTGGTACCTTAAGATTCTCTTCCGTTTATCTTTTCCAATTCTTTGCTTTGACAGTTGTGATAAGAATCTGCTCTTCCAGTGTGACATGGACATAGCTTGCGTGGTCAGTAAGACTTGGCAGTCAAATACTGAATCCTTAGCATTACATTGGCATCAAACTCTTATCAAGTCATTTTAAAATGCAGCAAGAACTTTAAGGACAAGTTTAAGACCGCATCCAGAAATACTAATTTAGGACCAATATCATGGTTACTAGGAAGGGAAGCAAAAAAAATGGACTTCTTGTTCTCCTCTTCTCGCTGCATGCTTCCACATAGACTGATCTCTCTTCTAGAGAGATCAATGTATTGACAGGAACTTCATGGTAGCCCATAACTGTTCTTGATTTAGACCTCTGAAGATAACATCCACTTCGGTGTTCTTGTAGTCTACAAGAAACCCCCAATCCCCAAAACCTACTAGACTTTTTCCTCCTTGTTATCTTACACTGCCTTCATTTGAAGCACTTCTGTTTTTGAAACGTAATGAATTTAGAGTAGCCTTAGCAGAACACCAACACTTGCATACTTGCATATGCACGCATATGGTATTTCTTTAGCGCTAACCTAGCCAAAAGGCAGCAGAGCATTGTGCTCTTTCTTCTGTAAAGGGAAAGCAGTACACACAATGCCACAGAACTATTAGGAAAAAGATGGTATTCGTAAAGCGCAGTGTACCCGAAGGTATCAAGGCGCTGGGCAGACAGAAGCAAAGAGAGAAGCGCTATCAGCTGAGTAAGAAGAGAATAGCCATGTTTTCAGACGTTTTCTGAAGACAGTCTGCATTGGCAATGAAAGGGGGCAACTAATTCCAGAGCTTGGTGGCGGCTACAGTGGAGCGGCCACCCCGTCTGGACCTGCCAAATCTAGGCCATACCAGTTTTTTCTGTGTGGATGATCTCAAGGTCCTCCCGGGAGTGTACCATTAAAACATGGGTAAGATATTAAATACTTGCCTGCAATTACTAATGCCTCCACCACCATTTCTGATATATTGCAAAACCAGATATTAAATCGAGAAATTCTGCCTTATTCACACCACACGTCGGACACGCATTGGGCTGGCTTGGGCTGGCTTGTGTCTACCAATGAGTGAAGTATATTTGGCGTAAACTTGAAATGAAGCAACTTGTTTTTGAAATTTAAAGACACTCATGGTTTGCAATCAATTCCATTGTTGATCTTGTGTCCATAAGCTAAATCCTATTACGCATCTTGTTCAGGACCCTTGACTTATGTACTTCAGTCTCCATCACCACCATGTACATGTTGGATACAAGGTGTCTCTGTGCTATGTGGATATGTGACCGATCAATTTAGATTCTTCAGGAAAGGGCTAGAATTTCTTTTGATCAAATTACATCGATGGAAATTAAATCTAATTATTTGGGACGGTGCCCCCCTCCTTTTTAACTGATCTAAGTCAAGAACTCTCTACCTTCATGAAGATCGCCTAAATGGTTGATCTGACGCTTCACCTTCTATAATGAGGTTCCTTGAAAAAAATGACCAAGTTCCTGAATTTTCCAGTTTGGAAGAGAGAAAAGAAAAAAAAAGGGGGGGGTTCTCCTGTGTACTCAATCAGCCTCATCCACACAGTTAATGTCTTGGAAATGGGATGAATCTCACCGCAAGGGGCTTGGTATGTAATGAGCAGTAGCTTTTTTAACAGGAGGAGATTGTTCATTGCGCACTCATACTGAAGTGGGGAAGATTAGATTCTGGGGTACTCCAGAAATCTTCATATTATGGTTGTACAATCAAGTAGTTTCGACGAGGTGAGAACTGCAGACTCTCTCGCTGTGTTTTTTTTTTTTTTTAAATCTGTTTATTAGCATAGTTTTGTGAGCAGTAATAGCATACAACGTCATGCATATAGTCTCAGTGTAAGTTCCGCAGGTACATGTATGCGGTTGCTCCAAGCATATATAGAAACATAGTGAATTCGATTTTTCATTTTGTCGATGTATTGGAACAAACTAACAAAACCCCTTCACAACCGGTCCCACCCTCCACCCCTACGAAATCCCACCCGACACTCTCTTAGTATGCACATAATTGAAACATCGACATGTGGGTCACACTCACTGTAATGATACAAAGCGCAAGGCCAACACACAGGTAAGATGGGGTAATGTGAGCGATGGTTCGGGGCTGCCCGTCCCCATCGTAGTGCACCGTAGGCAGTGGTGGTCGTGCATGGGAGAGTGAGTCGGGGCACGGTAATACCCCAAACAGCTATTCACTAGCATCCTCATCACCGTCGTCATTGCCAGCCTCAAAGACCCCCAATGTGTCAAACCATTCCAGTGAAATCGGCGTTTTCCGGAGGCCCCTACTCTCCTCCCTTTGTAGTGCTACGCCCTCAGCTTTCCCCCAGCGCACTACCTCCGCCCGCCACATATCTGGGTTGGGTGGTCTCGATGATTTCCATCTCATCGTGATGGCACGCTTCGCCAGCAACAAGGCCAGATCAGAGAAACGCGCCGCCACGGTTCTGGAGCAGGTCGATGGTCCCAGCCCTAGAAGTGTAGTTTCCAGTGTAGGTATTCGGGGCAGTGTACCCGCTTTCGCGAGTGAGTCATGGACAGTGCTCCAGAAATACCCTAGTTTGGGGCACTGCCACAGCATATGTACTAGTGATGCGTCATCCGCATCGCATCGGGGGCAGTTATGTCTGGTCGCAGGGAACATCACATGTAGTCGGTGTGGTGTCAGGTAGGCTCTATGTAATATCATCAGTTGGATGAACTTGTACTTGGGGTTCCTAGCTACCTTCTTGGGGAACTGAAGTATGCGCTCCCATTCCTTGTCTCGCAGCGGTCTTCCAATTTCTACCTCCCATGTCGCTCGTAATGGTGATAGCGTGAGTGCCCTCCCCGACTTAATGCTAGAAGTGAGCCACTTGGTCAGGTGGCCGCCCGTTCCCATGAGGTAGAGCATCGTAATAAGAGGGTTCGCAGTAGGCTCCCGCCCGTCAGGCGACCATTTGCATGAAATGTAGTGTCGGAGTCCGGCGTGTAGGAGAAAGGAGCCGCCGGGGACGCCCTGTGAAGTCCTGAAGTCTTCGAAAGACAGTAGGTGTCCCTCTGCAAATAGGTCACCCACGTGTGTCACGCCTGCGTCATGCCAGGAATCCAGTAGGGTCGCCGTGAGCGTGCCCGAACCCAGTGGTATGCCCAATAGTGGAATCGTGGGGGCATATGGAGTCCCGAGGGACGTGTACTTCAGTGCCTTCCGCCAGTATGTGATCGCCAGCTTGAGAAGTGGCGGGCGGTTCTGGGAAGGTCCGAGCCAGGAAGGAGCAAGGTGTGCACTCTCCCTTTAGTACGGTCATCCTCTGTTAAATTAATCTTGTGAAGATTACGGCCCGCCACCCAGTAAGCTAGCCATTGCAGCTGACATGCATAATTATAAGCCCTGAGGTCCGGTAAGCCCATGCCTCCAGAGTCGGAGGGGAGTTGCATCTTGGCCAGACCTATGCGCCTACGGCCATGTCCCCACACAAGTTCGGTTAGCAGCGAGTCGAGGGTCTTAAATGTCGCCGCTGGGATCAGGAACGGCAAGTTGGTGAAGTAGTAGATAAGCCGGGGGAGCATTACCATCTTGGAGATCGCCACCCTTCCGGGTATTGAGAGCGGCAATGTAGACCAAAACTGAATCTGTGATTTCAGCGCCCGAATGGCCTTCCCTAGGTTGCCGTCTATCATCATGCTCGCCTCTCTGTATATTTGGATCCCCAGGTATCGGAAGGTAACGTCAGCCATCTGGAATGCATGAGGGGCAAAAGGCAGGGGAGCCGACCCCTCTGTGGCTGCAAAGGTGAACCCGTAGGACTTAGACTCGCTTATGGTGAGGCCTGAGATCTCTCTGAAATCCTCAAACCCGAGAAATCGGGCTTAAATCACCTCTCAGGTTACGGAGGTACAATATGATATCATCCGCGTAGGCAGATACAACATGGTCCGTGCCATGGCGTCGTATGCCATAGCGGGGGGCCATCAACCTGAGCCTACAGAGTAAGGGTTCAAGGGCAAGGACAAAGAGGAGAGGGGAGAGCGGGCAGCCCTGCCTGGTGCCTCTGGCAATGGCCATAGGACCCGAGATTTGATTGGAGGTGCGCACTCTGGCCGTGGGGCTGGTGTATAGTAATCTGATCCAAGCGAGGAATTCGGGTGGTATCCCGAATTTTAACAGGGTGGCGAACATATAGTCCCACCTCAGGGAATCAAAAGCTTGTTTTAAGTCTAAAGAAATGCACCCTTCGGGGCCTGCTTCCATATTGTCTCCGAGCATGAGCTGAGCCAAGCGCCTAAGATTCATGGCCGTATTGCGGCCCGTTACAAAACCGCATTGGTCCGGGTGGACCAGCTGAGGCACGTATTGCACAAGCCTTGACGCCAGTACCTTGCTCAGTATTTTAGAATCAGTATTGAGAAGGGACAGGGGCCGGTAGTCGGCCAGCTGCAGTCCATCTTTGGCCGGTTTCAAGAGGGATGTGATCAGGGCCTGCATGGATGACTGCGGTAGGGAGGTTGTACGTAAGGCTGCCAGATAAACAGTATGTAACCGTGGGGCCAGAAGGTCTATATACGTGGCGTAGAACTCCGTTGGCAGGCCATCCGTTCCAGGGGCCTTGCTCTTTGGAAGGGCTCTTATCGCCTGTCTGATTTCCGCCACTGAAATAGTACGCTTCAAGTCTTTATTCTGAGCGGCAGTAAGTTGTGGGAGGGCCAGACCCTCCATGAAGGCCGCAATTGCGGGCTCTGCTAGGGGCTGTGGGGGACTATACAATGTGGTGTAGTAGTCCTTAAACGCCGTGTTGATCCCTATTTGGGTGGTAGCTGAGCGGCCATATTGGTCGAACACCCTCAGAATGGGTTGGCTAATCGGGGAATCCCGCAGGAGGCGGGCGAGTAGGGGTCCGGCTCGGTCAGCCAGCGTATGCTGCCTGTTCGTGTATTCCCTGTAGTCTATAATTCGCAATTCTTACAGGAGCTCCGCATGTCTAATATGTGCCTCTTGCAGTGGCGTGAAGGGAACATTGGTGCCCGCTGCCTCATTCTCCAGGGATGCAAGTGAGCCCTCCACCTCTTTCAGTTCACTGATCACCTCCCGTCTCCTTCCCACCCTAAGAGCCATTGCAGCCCCCCTTAGACAGACCTTGAAAGCGTCCCACTCTACCTGCCGGGAGCTGGCCGTGTGTGCATTCGTGGAGAAGTAGGTATCTATAGTGTCGGACAGGGAGGAACGGAAGACCGAGTCCTCGAGGAGATCAGGCGACAGCCGCCAAGTCGGAATGGGAGCCAGTGTTCTACCCCACTGCCATGTAATCTCCACGGGGTTGTGGTCTGACAGCGTTTTCCCCATGTGCTGGGCCTGGACAATCTGTGTTGTGAGGGAACGGGAGCAGAAGACATGATCAATTCTGGTGTGAAGCCGGTGGGGAGGGGAGAAAAAGGTGTATTCCCTATCTAGAGGGTATATGCTGCGCCACACATCTGCCATATCCCAGCCCTCGGCCCAACTTGCAAGCGCATCAGCCTGTTTTCTGCTCTCGGTTGTCTGTAAGGGGGGGTGTGATCTATCCAACATAACATCAAGCACAGCATTGAAATCACCCCCGATGATCCATTGATGGTCAGCCCAATCTGCAAGCACCCCGTTTACATTGGACAAAAATTCCGATTGATTCGTGTTAGGTGAGTACACACAGCCAATGACTACCGCCTCCCCATCCAACAGACCCCGTATGAACACATAGCGACCCTCTTGATCAATACGTTGCTCTAACAGCTGAAAGGGAAGAGAGCCACGAAGCCAAATTGCCGCCCCCCTAGAGAATGCAGAGTATGAGGTCGCAAAGAGCTGCCCTCTCCATTTCTTGCGCAGCTTCACCGCTTCGGCAGCGTTCAAATGTGTCTCTTGCAGGCAAGCAATCTGGGTCCCCCTTCTGTTGAGCTGTGCAAGGATTCTATGGCGTTTATGCACAGATCCCATGCACAGCACATTCCAGGTGCACAATTGATAGTTATTAAGGGGTCCCATCTCCAACTGTGCGGCTCAACAATGTGATACAACTGGGTGACCCCACATGTCCTGCTGTGCTAAAAGGTGAGTGTCTCGCAAACAAGTAACCCCTGAACAAAAAGGTCCCTGAGCCAGCGTACCCAGGAGCCAAACCATGGTGCCCAACGTGGGCACAAGTCTGTCAAGTTCTTGTGCATACCGGGGGTGGTAGGCCTCCGTCAATCGGCCCTGAACTGTCTGAGTGGGCCCGCTGCACAGTGGGCGTGAAATCGGGGTAGACCGATATAGTCTTGTCCTCAAAGCGTATTGGCGCCTCCTCTCTTGCTGCACGCAGGACAGTGTCACGGTCCCTGAAGTGGAGGAGACGAGCGATCAGGGGGCGAGGGGGCGCCCCAGGCTGCGGGGGCCGCGATGGCATCCTATGGGCCCTTTCCACACTGTAGAGGGCGGTGAGGTCTCTCCGGCCCACCAGCTTCCTTAGCCAATCCTCGACAAATTGCGTGGGATCCTTCCCCTCGCTTCGCTCCGGAATACCAAGGATGCGGACGTTGTTGCGGCGGGCCCGTCCTTCCGCGTCGTCCACTCTGTCCCACAGTTGTTTCAGCTGCTTCTCCACGTTTTCTAATTTCGTGGAATGTTCCGTCTGCTGCGGTATCAGGTCGTCCAGCGCTATTTTCTGCTCTGCCACTCGATCCGCCAACTTGTTGTGGTCAGCCTTAAGTAGGGATAGGCCAGTCGCCATACTGTCTATGCGCGATTCTAGTGCTTCGCGCGTCGCGCGTATTTCATTCAGGATCAGATCCTGCTTGGCGTCCTGCGAGCCCTTGCCGGTCGGCGGGAAGATGTCCATGTTGGAGGAGGCCAGTGGGTCCTCAGAGCCCGTAGACTGCGCGTCTGCTCGGGTGCCCTGGTCCTGTGGTTTGCCCCTGTTTCTGCCCATGGTTCGTGTTAGCAGGATGGCGTTGTAGTGGACACAGCAGCCCGCCGCCGTCCCTCCGAGTGGTCTGCAGTAGGCGTGGAAGGGCCAATGTCCCCTGAGCAGGGGCGGATGTAGTGAAGACCCCTGGGCTGGTAGGGGTAGCGCGGACTATCTTGGTGAGGTAGCGCTGCAAGGTGGGTCGGTGCGCCACTGGTGTCCCCGTCTGTAGGAATACTCCCAGGACCGCCGATGCGGTGAGGGGGGAGAGGCGATGAGATCCAGGCCACCACAGAGTGAGTGTGCCGTGGCAGGCGTGAGCGTGGAAAAAGGCTGCAGCGTTGTAAATAGGCGCTAAAGCGCGTGGCGCACTACCCCACTCCAGACTCCGGCACCTGTGGTCCGCGTGTCTGTAATGCGTTCCGCTTTGCGGCGGCTCTGTGGGCAGCAAGGCGAGATTACCAGGCCCCGGGTTCTACACCAGGTCCCAACGTGGTGTCAAAATGGCGCCAAGATATTGGTAGGGACCGGCTGTCCCGCGATATGGCGCTGGCAATCCGAGCAGAGTGAAGTGTAGCCGGACCCTCGGCGCTTAGAAAGGATTGCACACGCTGTCCGCCCTATCGTACCCTTCCTCCGCTGGCGGGACGCCGGAGTCCCCTGAACTTCGTGGGCTGGCGGGGGGACGGCGCTGGAGCGGTCTCGCGTCCCAAAAGTGCTGCGTGGCGTTGTGGCTGATCAGTGGCAGTGCGGCCAAGCAGGGGAGGTAATGGGGCCACAGTGGTGGCGGGGACTCCGTACCTCAATCCGCGAGTCCAACGTGAAGAATGTAGAAAGTCCGGTCCCGGGTCCCGATCGGACCGCGAAGGAGGTAGGGGGTATGCCGGCCAGGCCGATCACGCTAGGCCGGGGCTCCGTCACAATCCGCAGGCCGCAACAGACACTGTCGTCAGGGTTTACCTAAGGAGCGGTCCGAGGGGGGGTACGTTGCACCGCTTGCCCCCGGAGGCAATATGTGTAGAGATCCAGTGGGTCGTAGGCAGGGGAGTACAGGATAATCAGCGTATTGTTCAGGGCATAGGACGGAGCTAGCTAGCTACACGTCCACCATCAACGGCTCCAGGCCACGCCCCCCGACTCTCTCGCTGTGTAAGGCAAATATGAACCCTCATAGCTCACGTCCAGGGATTTTCTTGCTCATCAGTATTGGGTTTTGTTTTGGAATACGTATAGCAGTTTAGGCAACGCTACCATTTTGTTGAGGGAGACATGCCATATTATGGAAAAAGGGCGTTAATCCAATTACTGATTCTTGATTCCTTTTTCAACAAAAACACATGTTCTTGACAGACAATATTTGAGTCACCGTACACAACCTTTTAGGAGATTCTCTCAATAGAGAGCCATCCACAACCTGATGCATCTCAGGAGTAAGTGGGAAAACTCCTGTTTCTGCATAACCCAGGGTATGTGCCAAAGGAAGTGATTTCTGCCTTTCTAGGAGGCAGATTGACAGGTGAAGGTTTTGCAAATAGGAGAATGTTATCAGCATATAAACTACCTGCTTGTTTACATATAATCCTGATACCCTAATCTGTGTGCTGTGCACTCGAAATATCTGGCAGGCAAACTGCTCTACCACAAGGGTGAAGAGAAGGACAGATTTTGGAAACCCCTGCCTATTACACTTGCCCAGGAAGAGGCTATCTAAAGGAACCCAGCTGATGAGAAACCCCAGCTTCTGGTTCAGCATATAGTAGACTAACTAATGAGGAGAAATAGTTCCCAACCTCAGCACCTCAAACGGAAAGACCACCCAACAGGGTTGAATGCCTTCTCTTCATCTAAGACAGCCACTACAGCCTGTATCTGTGGGTCTTTATTGTGATGAAAGGCTAAATGACTTCTCAGATTGTCTGGACCAGGTTTGTATAAAACCCACTTCACTTCTCTTCCAGGGGATCCTCCTCAATAGTCATAAGCATTAGAATATTCCCGCCCATGCGCGGGACCCCGGAAACAATATATTATATGTGCCCCACATAATATATCTATATATCTATATATCTATATATCTATATATCTATATATCTATATATCTATATATCTATATATCTATAGATATATAGATATATAGATATATAGATATATAGATATATAGATATATAGATATATAGATATATAGATATATAGATATATAGATATATAGATATATAGATATATAATCTATATATACATATTACATCACTCATGTCATGAGTGATGTAATATGTGATGTCATCAAAGTAGTGCGCTATATAAATGCCAATACATTTACATTTACATCAGCAGCGCATTACACGCGCAAGTTATAGTGAGTCCAACTAACTATAACGTGGGAATTTCAATGGTTTTATGTCAGTAAAATTTCCAGCTAACTATAACTGGTGTGAAACCTATGTTTTTTTCAGTGAATATATATATATATAATAGCAGCTCCCACAACACCAGCCTGCCGCACTCTCGAGCGGGTGCTCGCGTAATGGGGGTGTACCCGTCAATAATTCTCAGCTCATAACATCCAACAGGTTCTCACCCTGTTAAGGGATCGCAGCACTCATGGGGGTGGTTTACAACAAGATTTTATTAGTAAACCTCACAGCATAGCAAAGACTCGTTTCGGCATTGGCCTTCGTCAATTTGTCATACAAAGGCGTCCATTATTGTTTTATAGTCACTGCATGCAAGCATTTCATGGTAATCGACAAGGGACACAAGCACAACCACTACAGGTACCGCCATCTTGTAACCTGTAAATACCTCAAGATATATGTTGTGGAAGTTGACAAACATTACAAGTTTTTAAAGTTCATCCATATATAAGTGAACCACAATGAAATGATTAGCTTGGATCTTGACCTGGATGGGCATTACCCACATAGGTGTCCTAATTGCCTGTACCGTATTTTCCGGCGTATAAGACGACTTTTTAACCCCTTAAAATGTTTTCAAAAGTCAGGGGTCGTCTTATACGCCGGATAGCAAAGTTTTACGAGTGGAAGCAACGCTCCACCGACTTTGAATTTGAAGCAAAGATTAAGTAGAACCAAGTCAGCACCCACGAACCTCCGTATGCGATTTTATATAGCGCGGACTTTACCCGAAGGTGTCTGCGCGCTTCACAATAGGACCGGTAATGATACATGAAGAGAAAATTACCGGTACAACAGAACAAAAACGTTACCGGTGCATGAATCAAACATTGTGCACAGTTACTTACAGTCCCGTAGTGCCGATGGGAGAGGGTCTCACGGGACATTTCGGTTTTCTCACTGCGTGTTCAGCCTAGAGACACAGCGGCATATGCGCTGATCTGGCGCCTCTCTCTCCTTCCGATGTGGCCATAAACCTCACGTTCATCGGAAGGAGAGGAGCGTCAGTACCCTACGTCATCTCCTCAGTTCATGGGCATTGAAAGGGGACTGCGTAAGGTTCCCGCCGGCAATACAGTACCGGTACATAATGTTTGGAAGTGTTGGAAGTGGGGGTAGTCTTATACGGCGAGTATAGGACGAAACCTACATTTAATCAAGAGAAGTAGGGGGTCGTCTTATACGCCGGGTCGTCTTATACGCCGGAAAATACGGTACATAAATCTTGCCCTGAATGGGCTATGCAGTGATAATATTCAATTACTTATATTCACATTATTCTCCATAACTTAGAAACAATCATTTCACAATTCATAACAAATGACATGACTATCCTGCCATGTGCTACTGGCTAAACATCTGGATATCATAGCTCATAAATACAGTAAGTTTCCATAGTGGTCAGCCGACCACCCTGAATAGACAGGTAGAATAAACATATCAAAAAGCATTGAATACACATATTAACCCAAATGTACTGCCAATTCCTCGTGCATATTAAGTCCCTTCGGTGTTTTGCTCTGAAGATCTATAATATATTGCGATTCCAATCGCCTCAACCTCTGTAATCGATCTCCTCCCCTTATGTTAACAGGTACGCTGTCTAGACAGAAATACGTCAGCAGATCCCTAGTGCGTTTTATGTTCTCTGTCAAAATGTCTGGCTACGGGGTAAGACTCATCGTTATTGTTAATGGCACGCATGTGCTCCAAAATTCGCATTTTAACAGGATGAGTGGTGCTACCAATATATCTAAGCCCGCAGGGGCAGCTTAAACAATAGATAGCATAGGGGGTAGAGCATTTAAGGAATTTCTGTATGTGTCTCGGTGCAATTAATCCTGGTACTTTGTAAGTTAACATCCGTTTACTGTGCTTGCAGGCTTTACACCGTCCACACGGATAAAAACCATTTAGAGGTGGTAGTTTGGGTTGTACTGCATGTGCTACGTGGTGACTTTTAACTAGAAGGTCCTTTTAAGGCTTTGGCCTTCCTGAATGTAACTAGGGGATTAGTTGGCAACTCTTCCCTGATTATCAGGTCAGTAAGTAAGATGTTCCAATTCTTACGTAATATTCTTTTTAGTTCACCTGCATTATCAGAGAATGTGGTGATCACTCTCAAAGTCCCGTTCTTTTTCTCATCTTTATAGGACACCAATAGATCTTTCCTTTGGATTTTGCTGACCTTTTTAAGGGCTTGTTAGAATGCCCTCGTTATAACCCCTAGCCATCAAGGAGGTGCCTCACTCTCAAAGGGGAAAAGGAGTCTACTCCAGATACTTTCTTGTCCACCAAAAAGATCAGGACGACAAATTCAGACCCATCTTGGACCTTCGCCTTCTGAACAAGGTGGTGGTCAAAGAAAAGTTCCGCATGTTGGCTCTTCACCAGATATGTCCACATCTTCAATTAGGGGATTGGATGTGTACGGTGGATTTGCAAGATGCGTACTTTCATATTCCAATCGTCCTTCGCCATCGGAAGTACTTGAGATTCGTGGTAGGAAGCAAGCACTACCAGTACAAAGTGCTGCCCTTCGGACTCAAGTCAGCACCACGAGTCTTCACCAAATGCATGGCAGTGGTTGCGGCTTATTTACATAAGAAGGGGCTCTTCGTCTATCAATACCTGGACGACTGGCTCCTAAAAGGCTCATCTCCCCGACTTTCAACTGTGCCTACAGCAGTTTCACAAGCTAGGCCTCCATGTGAACATGGAGATGTCTGTCCAACAACCAACCCAGAGCATCCACTACCTGGGGGCAGTTCTGGACACAAGTTTGGGAAAAGCGTTTCCTTCGAAGGAGAGACTATCATCTATGAAGCAGAAGTGCGGGACTCTCCTCCAGTCTCGGAATCCAACAGTCAGACAGGTAGCTTCCCTGCTGGGCTCCATGGCGTCCTGCATTTTTCTGATCCCAAACGCCAGACTGAGAATGTGGCCTCTGCAGCAGGCTCTAGAGGACCAGTGGGACCAAGCGACAGGGAATCGGGAGGATCGGATCAGTCTGTCCCAGGCAGCGAGGACTTCCATCCTGTGGTGGACTCGCCAGCAGAATGTGTTGCTGGGTGTGCCGTTTCACCAACCTTTTCCGACACTGTCCGTGGTCATAGACGCTTCTCTAGAGGGCTGGGGGGCACACATGGGGTGCCTTCAAATTAAAGGTCGGTGGTCAGCTCAGCACCAAACCTACCACATCAACATGCTGGAGCTTCGGGAAGTTCATCTGGCTCTCAAGGCTTTTCTTCCAGCTATAAACACCGACTCTGTCCTAGTTCAGACAGACAATACCACCACCATGTTCTATCTGAGCAAACAAGGAGGCACACTATCTCGACCTCTCTCCATGGAGGCTCAGGCGATCTGGCACTGGCTCAGGGCCTATCAGTAGTGGCAGTGCAACTTCCAGGCAAATTAAACACCAAGGCAGACGCACTCAGCAGGCACTTCGAAGATCAGCCAGACTGGGTGCTAAACGACGAAGTGGTTGAAGAGCTTTTTCGTTGTTAGGGTCGTCCAACCATAGACTTGTTTGCAGACGACAAACGCAAAATGCCACGCCTTCGCGTCCAGATTCCACCAACCAGGGGCGCAGAGGAATGCTCTCCTGATTGATTGGTCAGGAACATTTGCTTACGCGTTTCCTGGCTCTGATTCCGAAGGTACTGTCCAAGCTCCTCAGGTCTGACATGGAGATGATCTTGATAGCTCAGGATTGGCCACTGCAGTGGTGGTACCCTGACCTTCTGCATCTGTCTGTGTGCCCACACAGACGACTTCCTTGCAGACCGGACCTGTTGAGCAAGATGAACGGGAGGATACTGCATCCCAACCTCCCATCACTGAACCTGACAGCATGGCTCCTGAGATCCTGCAATATGGGCACCCGAACCTGCCTCCCGAATGTATGCACATTTTAAGAGGCTAGGAGACCTTCCACGAGAGCGTCTTATGCGTTCAAGTGGAAAAGGTTTTACATATGGTGTAGGGATAGTCACCTAGATCCTACTAAAGGGCAGGAGGACGTAATCCTTCCATGCCTCCTTTCCTTGGCAACTTCTGGGTTGAAATATGCTTCCATTAGAGCGCATCTGTCAGCCATAGTAGCGTACAGAAAATCACCTAACCAGATTTCTTTCTTTCAGGTTCCAGTGGTCAAGGACTTCCTACAGGGGTTGAAAAAAGTCTATCCCCCTGTGCGAAATCCTTCTCCTCCTTGGGAATTGAACATGGTTCTATCCAGGTTAATGTCACCTCCTTTCGAACCCTTCCACAAGGCCTCTTTGCAACATCTCTATTGGAAAGCAGCCTTTTTAGTGGCTATTACGTCGGCGCGCAGAGTGAGATACAAGCGCTCTGTACAAAGGAACCATATACTGTTTTCCACCACAATAGAGTAGTCCTGAGAGCTCATCCATCCTTCTTGCCTAAGGTGGTTTCTGATTTTCATATAAATCAGTCCATTTCCCTCCCTTCGTTTTTTCCAAATCCTACGACCCCAGCCGAGCGGTCACTGCACTCCTTGGATCTTAAGAGAGTGCTCAAGTTCTATTTGGAAAAGACCAAGGGGATCAGGAAGACCGATCAACTGTTTGTGAACTATGGTTCAATGAGAACGGGCTTTCCAGCGGCCAAGAGATCCTTCTCCAGATAGATTGTCTTCTGCATTAAATTGGCCTATCAGCATGCAGGCAAACCTTTATTGATGTCACCCAAAGCGCATTCTACTAGAGGGAAAGCGGCCACAGTAGCTTTCTTACATGACATTCCGAATGAGATATGCAAGGCTGCAATCTGGAAATCAGTTCATACCTTTACGAGGCATTACTGTCTAGAATCTGATTCCAGGGCCGATACTAGAGTAGCGCAAGCCTCTTTGAGGAATCTGTTTGGGTAGCGTATGGCCTGCTCAGGCTTGTTGATGGCAAATTACTGTTGTGTTATTCCTTTGCCCGCAGGGATGAGGTGAGGCTCGCTATTCTATTCTAATGCTTATGACTATTGATGAGGATCCCCTGGAAGAGAAGGATTAGTTACTTACCTGTAATCCTAGTTCTCTTCCAGGGGTATCCTCATCAAAGTCATAAGCAACCCTCCTGCCTCCCCGGGCAAAGGACATTTGTTAATGAGGAGATATTGTTAACCTATTTATCTGAAAGAAACAGGTTAGTATTAGATTCCTTACCTTAGAATACCCCCAGGCGTAAGGCTGCATCCGGAAGTTTTTGCGTAGCTATACCCCTGCGCGTTGTTAGGCGTCGTCTCTGGCTCCGCGTCCGTCGTCTGCGCCGGAATGACTTTGTCGGAGTACTCTGAGCCCATGCGCGCTGACGTCAATTTTTCTTTTTTCTGCGCCAGCTAGCGCAGATCCAGAGAAGCTCCACCCCTTAGTCACTTTTTGACTAAAACTTTTTGATCATTTTTGATCCTCTTCTAGTCGTTCTCGACTCTTCAGGTGCCGGTAGGGATGCCCGGGTTCAAATCCTGCTCGAAGTGTAGTCGACTGATGACGAATACCGACCCCCATCGCTGGTGTCTGCAGTGCCTAGGCCTCTACCACGACCGATCCTGTTTGGACTGTCGAGCCCTGACTTCGAAGGCTAGGCGAGAGCGTTCCCGCAAGCGGCTCGAGCTCCGGCAGTCGGCCCGCGCCATTCGAGGTCCCGGTCCCACGGGATGTCGAGGGACCGGTCGTGGGGTCGGAGCCCTCGCAGCTCCGGAAGTCTGCATCGGTCTTCTGGTTCCTCCTCAGGTAAGAGGCATGAGAGGTCGGAGCGGCGTCATCGCTCCTCCGACCGCCCTCGACGCTCGCCCGACGCGGCCGGGGTTTTGGGTGGCCCCACCCACGCGGCTCCGCCCAAGTCGCAGGCATCGCATCCTGCCCCATACCTATGGGTCCCTGAGCACGATGCGACGCGGGAGATCGAGCAGTACCTCATGGCCATGAGGTCGCTCTCTTCTCCGCCGGGCCCCACAGCGCCTTCGGGCCCAGTGGGTCCGGCTCCGGGGCCTAGCGGGGCAAGTGCCCAGACACCGTCGGCGGCTTTGGCCCGACACCGCCGGCGACTTCGGACCAGGCGCCACAGGCCCGGACCGGATCCGGCGTCGACCTTACGACCTCGCCGGCCCCGTCCCTGAGGGTGTCACCACCGGCGCCGACTTCAGTCGACGCCGGCCCCAGTCCTTCTGTCGCTCCTGTTCAGCCGTCGACACGGCCCCGTTGGGAGCCGTATGAGACGGCAATAGGTACATTCTACTTTAACGAACGGGCCCCGATTGTTGATCCTGGCTACCAGGCATTGGGTGACGACTAGGACTGGGAGGGGTCTGAGGACCCTCTGACATGGGAGTGTCAGGACCAAGCGGACTGGACAGTGGAGCTTTGGGAGGCCAGTGGCCTGGACCTCTCTCCAGACACTGGTTTTGTCTCCCCTCCTACCGTGGCTACGGAGGAGGGGGCAGCCTACAGCGTAGTGTTGATGCGGGCGGCTAAAGCCTTAAACCTTACGCTCCCCTCAGCGGCCGTGAGGACTAATCTCCTCACCGAGGTCCTCAAACCGCAGTGAAGCTCGGTCGAGCCTCTGATGCCGTTCAATGAGGCCTTATGTGACGTTCTGCTGGGCACTTGGTTCAAGCCCGCCTCAGGACAGCCTGTGGACAGGAACGTGGCCAGACGATACCGCCTGGCTCCGGGTGACCATAGCTTCCTGTCGACCCACCCCACCCTCGAGAGCCTGGTTATCCAGGCCTCTAACTCCCAGACCGCGTTCCCCTCGGCTCCACCTGACAGGGAATCCAAGAGGTTTGGCAAGAAAGTGTTCTCGTCCCTTAATCCGGGACTGCGGTCAGTCAATACCGCATGCCTCTTGGGCTGCTACACCCACACCCTGTGGGACACGGTTGCGGACGTGCTGCCACAATGCTCTGGGGAGGTCAGGGCTAAACTCGCCCAAGCCCTAGTGGAGGGCCGAGATGCGGCACGGTACTCTATCCGGTGCGGACTGGATACCACTGATTCACTGGGCAGAGCGATGGCTACGACAGTGGCGGTTCGACACCACGCCTGGTTGAGGTGCGCCAATTTTTCGGCTGATGTCCAGGCTACTCTTCTGGACAAGCCGTTTGATGGCTGTAGCCTTTTTGACGACCAGGCAGACCACGCGCTTGAGCGCTTTAAGGACTCCAGGGCTACGGCCAAGTCCTTGGGCCTCTCGGCCCTGTGCCAGCAGTGGGGTGCCTTCCGCTCCTTTCGTGGCCAAGGAAGGGGCGCCCCCACACGTGCCGCCAGCCACACGCCGCCTCAACGGAATCTTCAGCGCGGTGGTGGCCGTGGAAACCGCCGGGGAGGCGGTCGGGGACAACGGCTAGTCCAGTCCGCACCCGCTCCTGCAGCATCTGCCTCAAAACCTTCCTAGTCAGAGTTTTCAGGCCCATGTAACGCCCGTTGGGGGAAGGGTTCGCCATCACCTCTCCCACTGGCGCACCGTCACATCGGACAGGTGGGTGCTGCAAAGCGTCCGAAGGGGCTACTCCCTCCCCTTCGAGGCGACCCCTCCAGCCATGCCACCGCAGTACCACCGCGTGTCAGGGGACCACTTGCGACTTCTGCAGGAGGAAGTTACGGCCCTCTTGGCCAAGGGGGCTATCGAGCGCGTTCCTGGGCCAGAAGTAGGGTGTGGTTGTTACTCCCACTACTTTCTGGTTCCCAAGAAGGGCAAAGGGGGCCTACGCCCTATCTTGGACCTACGGAACGTCAACGGCTTCCTTCCTTCCTTCCTCAAGATGTTGACTTTGGCTCAGGTCTTGGCTGCCCTAGACCCGCAAGACTGATGGTGGCGTTGGACTTGCAGGACGCTTACTTTCTCATCCCCGTCCTGCCGGCCCACCGGCGTTACCTGCGGTTCACGGTAGGCCTCGAGCACTTTCAGTTCACCGTGCTCCCCTTTGGCCTTACCAGCGCCCCACGTGTGTTCACGAAAGTGATGGCGGTGGTCGCAGCTCATCTGCGCAGGTTAGGGGTTTCAGTCTTCCCCCTACCTCGACGACTGGTTGTTGAAGGCGGGCTCGCCCCAGACAGTCGTCAACCACCTCCAGATTACAGCGGATCTCCTGCACCTGCTGGGGTTTTCCATCAACGTGCCGAAATCACACCCGTGTCCCTCCCAAAAGCTCCTCTTCATCGGAGCTGTTCTCGACTCGGCGCAGTTTTGGGTTTATCCTCCCGAGCAGCGAGTCCGGGATATTCAGTCTCTGATCCCGATCTTTCAGCCTTTATCCCGGGTTTCGGTCAGGTTGACGCTGCGGGTTCTGGGGCTGATGGCTTCCTGCATCCTTCTGGTGCATCACGCCCGGTGGGACCTGAAGTTTCAGTGGGCCCAGCATCAGGGCAACTTGTCCGACCATGTCCTGATCTCGGAGGGCACTGCGAGACAGCTGCAGTGGTGGCTCACGGACCGCGATTGGGTCAGCGGCAGATCCCTCTCCCTTCCCCAACCGGAGCACGTAGTTGTGACGGACGCGTCCCTCCAGGGCTGGAGAGGCCACATGGGAGAGGCGGAGATCAGAGGCCTCTGGTCTCCGGCGGAGTCCCAGCTCCATATCAACCTTCTGGAGCTGCGGGCGATTCGTCTGGCACTGAAGGCATTCCTCCCCTCTGTCCGAGGGAGTGCAGTGCAGGTGTTCACGGACAACACCACCGCCATGTGGTACTGCAACAAACAGGGCGGTGTGGGGTCCTGGACCCTCTGTCAAGAGGCTCTGCGCCTCTGGCAGTGGCTGGAACATCAGGGCGTGACCCTCGTGGTTCACCACCTAGCAGGTTCTCTGAACGCCAGGGCGGACGAACTAAGCCGACTGTGCTCGATGGATCACGAATGGCGTCTGAACTCGGACGTGGCGCAAGGCATCTTTCTGCAATGGGGAGAGCCTTGGTTAGATCTATTCGCCACCGAAGAGAACGCGCAGTGTCATCAGTTCTGCGCGTTGGAATTTCCAAGGCGGCACTCGCTCGGCGACGCATTTCGTCGAGAGTGGAGTTGCGGTCTGTTATACGCCTTTCCGCCTATACCACTTCTGCCCAGAGTGCTGAAGAAAATCAGGCGCAACCGGGCCCAAGTCATCCTTGTGGCTCCGGACTGGGCTCGAAGGTACTGGTATCCCGAGCTACTCAATATGTCAGTCGGTCCCCCGATCCGTCTGCCTCTTCAGGAGGACCTTCTGTCGCAGCAGCAGGGGACGGTCCTCCACCCGAACCTGTCCAGTCTCCAGCTCCATGCTTGGAGATTGAGCGGCGACAGTTGAGGCCATTTGACTTGCCTCCTGAAGTCTGTAATGTTATTCTGGCAGCCAGGCGTCCCTCCACAAAGCCTATATACGCCTGCCGGTGGAACAGATTTGTGGCATGGTGCACAGCAAAGGCTGTGGATCCCCTTTCTGCCCCTCTTTCTGAGGTTCTTCTCTTCCTTCTTTCGCCCAGCAGGGCTCTGCTCTGGGCACTATCAAGGGTTACCTTTCTGCCCTTTCGGCCTTTCTAAGGCTGCCTGATCAACCTTCTTTGTTCAAGTCCCCTATAGTAACCCGTTTTCTGAAGGGCATCACTCACATGTTTCCACCTGTTCCCTTTGTGATGCCTCAGTGGGACTTGAACCTGGTTCTGACTTTCCTGATGTGCGCTCCCTTTGAGCCACTTCATTCTTGTCCTCTCTGTCTTCTCTCTTTGAAGACAGCTTTCCTGGTTGCCATCACCTCTGCCAGGAGAGTAAGTGAGCTCCAGGCTCTCTCTTGCAAACCCCCTTCCTGTCTGTCCATCCGGACAAAGTGGTGTTCGTACAAGACCCTCTTTCCTGCCCAAGGTAGTCTCTGCTTTTCACATCGGGTAGTCCATCACCTTGCCCTCCTTCTTCCCGCCTCCGCATCCTTCAAAGGATGAAGAGCGGCTCCATCGTCTGGACCCAAAACGTGCGCTTTCATTCTATGTGGATCGCACACGCCAGTTCCGGGTGGATGACCAACTCTTTGTTGGTTACGTGGGTGCGAAGAAGGGACGGGCGGTGCATAAGCGGACAATCTCTCGGTGGGTCGTTTTATGCATCAAGGCATGCTACTCCTTGGCTAGAAAGGAGCCTCCAGTTGGACTGAGGGCCCATTCCACTCTGGCCACGGCGGCTACTACTGCTCTGGTTCGGGGAGTACCCCTGCAGGACATTTGCCAGGCGGCTACGTGGGCCTCGCTGCACACCTTTGCGAGGCACTATTGCCTGGACAGTCAAGTCCGGAGGGATGGCTTCTTTGGCTGTTCCGTCCTCCAGGACTTTCTGGTGTAAGTATTGGTTCGCAGACTCACCACCAGGGTTGGTATTGCTGGGGTATCTATTCTAAGGTAAGGAATCTAATACTCACCTGTTTCTTTCAGATGAACAAGTTACTTACCTTCGGTATCGATATATCTGTAAGAAACAGTAGTTAGTGTTAGATTCCTTACCGCCCCACCCATCCTCCCCGTTCTGCGAACTGATACCTAGGGTTAAGGTCATCCCCTTTCAGGGCCCTAGTTTTATGGCACCAGTGTTGGTTCTAGCATGGCTCTGCGTATCTGGCGCGGAAAAGCTGTGTCTAAGAACTGACGTCAGCGCGCATGGGCGGTGTCTAAGTACTCAGACTATGTCATTCCGGCGCAGACGACGCCGACGACGGACGCGGAGCCAGAGACGACGCCTAACGACGCGCAGGGGTATTGCTACGCAAAAATTTCCGGATCCAGTCTGACGCCTGGGGTATTCTAAGGTAAGGAATCTAATACTAACTAATGTTTCTTACAGATATATAGTTACCGAAGGTAAGTAACTTGTTCGTTACTTGGTTTTTTCAGTCTCCGAAAAGAACTGACCCAGTTGTCCCCCCTGAGGCATGATGGGATACTGGGGGTCATGTGTGCCTTAAAGGCACGGTGTCAGTTTTTTATTACATGCAGCTACAGGTTAGCTTTTCAGTCTTTTTAGACTGTGTTTGCAATGCAGCCTGGGAGCTTTCTATGCTTTCAGTGAGTTATAAGAATTTCTACTGCTTTCTAAGCATTAAAACAGTTTCTAAACAATCTTTGGTGTTGTTTCTCATGTTTCTAATGCAGATGTTCATGTATGGTGGAAATTCTTTACAGCATAATTCAGCTCTACTGTTTATTTGGCTGCAATTGCTTATTTTTATATATATATATGTGTATATATATATATGTATATATATATGTGTATATATATATATGTATATATATATATATATATGTGCATGTATATATATATATATATGTGCGGCACATATATTGTTTGCGGGGTCCCGCGCATGGGCGGGAATATTCTAATGCTTATGACTTTGTTGAGGATACCCCTAGAAGAGAACTAGGATTACAGGTAAGTAACTAATCCTTCTGTGAAAACAAGTATGGCATATACAGATACAGCTTGTGATCCACAGTTTTGTATGAGGAGCACTCCTCTGCTGGCTTACCTTGCTTTGCAAACTTGTTCTATGCTCCCTTTGAGTAGTGTCCGATAGACAGCTAATCAAAAAGGACTTCCTGCCTCTGGAAGAAGTCATATATCTGAAAATGTCTGAGTTCACCCAAATTACCCTCCGCTACCAAACCTTCTGGAAGAAGTCCGGTATAATCGAACTGACTCTTCAGTATAGAATTCCATACAGATAACTTCTGGGCCAGAGCTTTATTAGCTAAGTCTACAATCTCCTCAAACTCTTCAGCCGTGAGTGGTACATTCAGGCAATATTGTCCATCTTCAAGCTAAGACAGCCTTGTTTAGATATCACTTTTCCTTATCAATGAAGTGGGATGTCTTGGGAGCAAAACGTGAGCAGCAATATTGTTGAAACACTTCAACATTGTTCAAACACTTCACTGGTTAGAGCAGGCAGACCCTGAAGCAGAGGTCAGACCTGGGACCAGGGTTCAATTCCCGACGCGGCAGGGTCTTGAGCTCTAATGTCCATGGAGTCGATAATTCTCGCTTCGGTGCCTGACCTAATCATGGGTTCACACTCTGCAACTCTAGGCATTAAGCTTGCTTAATCTCCACAATGGCCCCCCCCGCGGCGGGATGCCTGGCTTTCACCTTGGGGATGCCCTGTAGGGGCTATCTCACAGGGAAAAGCCAGGACGGGTTCCCAAGGCAAGCGCGGAGATACCCCTTCGGGGGTCGATTCAGGCGCTATATAAGAAACATAATAATAATACCTCATTTTCATCTTTAACTGTTAATATATCAGCTTTTTCCCTTTTTTCTGCACCCATGCTCAGCTTCTTGTGTGATCCCCTTCACCATGACCATTTACTGCTACCTTACAAGACACATGTTTATTTCCACAGTCTGCTGTCTTACGAAACTTAGTAAGAGCATCCTTGATTTGTTGATTGTTTGTTTGCGGAGTAGATTTATCCCCAGATGTACGGTATGTTACAAATTGGGTTTTGGTTGATTGGGGTGTGAGCCCTGGTCAAGCAGTAACCACAAACCTAGTAAAGGGTAACGCACAAGGAAACCCCAAATTTGCCTGTGGTCACCCTATGGTAGCTTTGCACAGGGCAGTCAGGCCTAGCTTGAAGGCAATGTGTAAAGTCTTTGTGCAACACTTCAAACAGTGAAACAGCGAAAACACCACACAAAGATACCACACCAGGTTTAGAAAAGTAAAGTTATGTTTAAGAAATTAAGAAATAAAATCAGTCAAAAACAACAAAAGCCCAATCGGAGATATTCAGTTTTAAAGGTTTAGGTTGAAATAGCACCAAAAAGCACAAAGCGCCAACAAGGGATATCTGGTTTCTGCGGACCGGGACAAATTCACAAGTTCATACTGACCACGATGGACTGCGGGCTGGCTACAGAAACCCAGTTAGGCCTGCTGAACGTACCTTAAATCCTGGTTGCGGGGCGGTTTGTGGGTTTGGGTCGACGAAGTATTGTGCAGCCGACGCAGTGCATCGTTTACGAGCTGCAATAGGGAGTCCTGTGTCATCGAGGAAGGTGTCGACAAGAGATGCAAGGTCCTCGGCCGGAGATGCCTTTAGTGATTCATTATTTCCGAGGACTGCGAGGCAATGCAGGCCTTGTGCATCGGTTCCAATCCATGCAGCAGTGGTGATGCATCAGTTCTGCTCGAGGATGCAGCACTGGGTCGAGGGGCTGTGCTGCTCCGTAGAGGAGATGCGTCTCTTCAGCTTGTAAACCATTTAGGCCCACTTCCAAGGGTCCAAGACTGGGGTGGCATGACTTGGTCACCTGTGAGTCTACCCTTCCAAGAACAGGTGCAATTGCAAGGTTGTTGGAAGTCTGTTATATCCCTGAGGTTTCAGATCAGGAGGCCTGCCAACTAGCCCTCGGATTCAGTCTGGAGTCAAGAGATGAAGGTCCTGTCCTTCTCATCCAGCCTAGAAGGTAGTAGGCCAGCACAGCAGAGCAGGAGTGCAGTCCAGCATAGTTGCAGTCCCTTCTGCAGCACAGCAGTTCTTTCTGGTAGAGTATACGCAGGTCCAGAAGTGTAGTTAAGGGGCATATAGTGAGAGTGGAGATTTCAGCCCATCATTTTCATTGGGTCGCGTCAGTGTTTATGCTTCTCCTTGAAAAGGTTACTTATTGGTCACTGCCCTTTTTCCCTCTTGGAGGGCCCATCCGGACTGAGTCCTCTGCTTCCCGGCTGTCATGAAGCACTTTATCTTTTGGAGGCGTGTACTGGCAGATCATGTTTCCTGTGAGCTCATTGCAGGCGTGCACGACGCGCTTTGTTTCCTTTTTTTTTCTCACTTGCGCAATGGCGTGGCGAGTGCTTGTTTTGTTTCTTAGTAGGTAAAACATTTTGCAGGTGCGCATGGTGTGATTTAAGTTCCCTATTTTTTTTTCTCACTTGTGCAATGGCGTGGCGACAGCTTATGTTTCTTGGTAGGTTAAACATTTTGCCCGTTGCAGAAAACTGTACTCCTACACCTCCACCCTTCCTGGGGTGACCCTGGAAGGGGGGGTAAATGTTCAGCTCCTAGTTTGAGTACTTTCAAAAAGGACTCCGGGGCGCCGTGTGTTCAATATCCACAGACGCAGTTTTATTCTTTTAGCTTATTCATTCTTCACAATACGGAGCTCCTAAATTATAAACAAAAATATTATTTATAAAAACACTATTGAAGGGCTTCCACCGTTTCCACTCCAATAGTTTTTTTCGAATCTCGTGGAGGGGACCTGCCTGCCTGCCTTTGTGTCCAGCCAGAACACCCTTCCTCGGTTAGGGCAGCGCTTCAGGCAGTGTATGAGCAACAACTCAAAATAATCCAATTCAGGCACCGCCTGAGTAACGAAACACTTTATGGGCAGAACTAAGAAATAGGCAAATAAGCCACTTTACCTGCGGCTGGCCACGTCACTTCCTGATCCCATGTGTGTAGAAGTGTGTTCTGGCAGTGAAACGGCACTCATTTCAGATTTTTAACTGGTAAAAAATAAATAGAAAACTTAAATTGTAAAACAAAAACAATTTCTGACATCTTGCGCTGGTTTCACAAATAAAAAATATGATTCCTTTGGTGCCACCACCAAGGGGCTTTGCTCGTGTGTGTGTGAGGGCGGCAGAGGCGCCAAAAGGGGGCACAAAAAAAATATTCGTTAATATTACATTTCAAAACTTCGATACAGCTTATCTATTAGTTAGTAGAGGACAATTTAATCAGAAAACAATGTTATTTTTAATAATTCACGTACATTTCTCAGCAGCTGCAGCAAAATTTGGTGGGATCCGTAAAACCCCGCCCGACCTCTCCCCCCACTCCACACTGGGAGAGGCAGAACCCTCAGACTGGCAGTTTAAAGGCATGCTTTAGAGTTGGACCATTGCTGAACTTTCCTTATTGTAAAACGCGTTCGTTTTATTTTTTTATCAGTGACTGTGATCCGCTAACAGTACAGCGGCCCAACCATTTATGCAAATATTAAGGCATTTCTGAAGTTTTATTGTGTATTAAATTTATGTACCTCTGGCCAAACCTTTGGTTACTTTGAAATATTGTTGAATTTTGTAAATGAACGTGATCCTACAATGCTGATTTTGTGTCGCTGCAGCTCAGGCACTTAATTGGCTCTCCAGAATGAAAAGATTAAAATACAATCAAAATGGGTTTTCGATCAGAACAGGATTATTATATAAAAAATGTGTATATATATATTGAGGCAGTTGGTTTGCAGTAAAATAATTGTCTCTAGAAGTAATGAAGCGCTCTAAAGAATAGAGGCGTGTGACCCAGGAATCAAGTAGAGTAGGGGGTTCAAATCCTGGCTTTCACGGAGATTGTGTAGTTTTGGGCAAATCAATATATTTCACAGTTCCTCCGGCTGTGTGTTCATTTCAATTGTTTCAAAGTGTAATTAGCCGATTTAAAGAAAATATGCACACAATATTTCTGAACATAATGGTCCAAGGGTCATGCAGTGACGTTTTGGTGTCTCCTTTGTGAATTTCCCACAAATCCTCTCGAGCCCCTCAGTCACCACAAATCAACTCAAGCCCCTCAGTCACCACAAAATGGAACGGAGACATGAGTGGTGGGAGGGGGAACACAAAGGTAAATTTGGAAATGTTTATAATGTTTTATGGTGACCATACGATCCCAGGCAACACCTCAATGAGCATCAATTAGAAACTTATTGAGGCGTCCTCCGAGCGTTGCAGATGGGTGTCTGCCCCCGCTGCCCAACCCCCACCCTACAGGCGCTCTGTGCCAGGTTACAGACCTCGTGATGGTCACTGTGTGGAAACTTTGCTCCACACTTGGGGCATCTTTTGAATGGCGTCCTTTCCATGAGGTGTAGGCCTCACAGCGTGGATAGGCCCAACAGCCCGAGTCGACGACCAGAATCGAGTTGATGGAGTCGAGACGACGTTTGTCGATATCAAAAGTAGTTTGGTGAAGTTTGAATATGTTTTAACGCCTCATACTACTTGAAAAGTAGATTTCGAACCGGAGAGGAAAAGTTTCATCCGAACCCAGTGGCGGAAAATAACAATCTAAGGATGTAGCCGATACCCATGTGCACTATCGTCCAAGGGAGGGGTCCACTATCTCGTGACGACAAAAGACTTCTTCCAAGACAACAACATGCAATCATCCGAGCCCAACACCAGGTAGCGATCTAATGCTAAAGTGTACAAATCTGCAGCTCTACATGCCAAGAACACATGCATACTGGTAAGTAGCATTTTCCTTTTATCTGCTCCTAAATCAGGGTTTTCTCTTCTTTGAGAGGCGGGGGTCGGTTAATTAATTTTCAGATGTCCGTCACAACATTTGTGTTTAAAGAACGTTTTTACGAGCTCAGATAGTGAGCGAATAAGAGCCGGGAGTAAATTAAACGCATTTCGGGAGAGGGGCAAATTTTGGGTGTGGGGGCAGAGAAGGATGTGTGGAGAGGACCACAGAAGAGCTCCTGTGTGGGTGTGAAAAAAAGTAAAACTAGCATTGGCATAGCCAATAGGTCTGGCCTTTGGGACCTTATAAGTGTTTAGCCATGCAACAGTTGATGTTGTTGCACCAAGGATATTGTGCTGCATAACAAAACTTATAAGGTTCCAAAAGCGAGACCTATTGGCTATGCCAATGCTCTCTGCCCACCCTACACTCATTTTAAAATGTATTTTTTAACTTTAATAAGCGCTGCACCATCTTCACGGACACAGCGCTATGCAATGCAACAGGTGTTGCTTTTGGTATTGTAAATAACAATGCCATTTACTAATTCAGTAGCTCAAAATAATGACATTGCGAGACCTATTGCATTGCAAATGCTTGTTTGTATTCTCGGCTGTCAACAGCTCCCCCATTTGGTGTCTCCTGTGATGTTGTATGACCTTCCCCGGAAGCTCCCAGCTTAGGCGCCATCTTCAGACTATTTTCTTCCTGTCATTGGGCCAGAATGCTTGGCTGAATGCTCTCCAACATGATGAAGAAAAAGTTGGAGAAGTTTGCTGAAAGATTGCACCAACTCGGAGAAGAACATCGATTAGGAGATACAGAAGGGGATCCTAGAGAGAAGACTATTTCCACAACACTTTAAAAAATGCACGAATAGAGGGCGCTCAGTTTGACCTAATGAAGAAGACTCCTTTCTAGTTCTCCCCGAATTGCCACTACAAATTATTGCAGAAGGACCGTCGCCCAGTCTGCAACCTCGACCTACTCATAAACCATATAATTGAAGACTGCAGCACCTGTGCTGGGTTCGATTTGAAAATTCTGGGGTGAGGAAGAAGCAGAGGCGTGCACATTACACCATGCAGGGACAGAAACCAAATCCATCACTGAAAAACCTGGGTCTGTTGAGTGACTAGGAGGAAAACGTCGCTGAAGTTGCCAAAGGAGAAACATCTGATGCTGACATGAGGATAGTCTAGGTTGAACCACTGGCAACGAAGGAGGACAAGAGAATGGAGGTAAGAGACATTGACCCCCAATCAATTGCATGAGTCTCAAAGGCAGGCTCATAGGCCCTGGGACAGAGCCCCTCTGATCCCTCGAAAGGTATACTGCAAGAGGATAATCTACAGTTAAGTTGGTGAAAGACAGACAAAGGAGAGACGCTTCGATGTCGAAAAAGGATAGGTCTCTAGACGAGCAGAGAAGCTAGACTGTGTTGTCGAAGGAATCTTTGACATCGAAGAGAAAATCGATGATGACCCTGCACACCGAAGAACCCTCAGCCAAGTTCGAGAGGAAGAGGTGCATTGAAGCTGAAAGGGCTGCGTTTCTTCAAAAGAAGAAAGGGTGTGATGATTTCTTAAGGGGATTTAGAATTCTACCAAAAACGTTGACGCCGAAGGAACAAGTCAAAAAGGATGCAGAAGAATCAAATCTCTAACACCTGAACTACAGGAGGAGTAAGGAGAAATCACAGAACTATGCTTGGGATCATGGAACCTTAGTGGGCAGGGACTGAGTCATCCTACCACCTGAGTACCCATGAGCCTGGGGACCGACTATCTAGAATGTCTCACTCTTTTAGTATTGCCATCTGCCCAGCAGTAAGACTTTTCTCAGTAGAAGAGAAACCCAACTCTTCAAGAGTATACTGATGTGATTTATAGGAAATGGGAAACGTGTCACCCTCATTGAAAGTCACGTAAGTGAAACCGATTGATCCGGGTAAAATCCAGATGACCGAATTGGTAGTATTTACTTTAGTTTGTAAATATTGTGTTGCAAGCAAATCTGTGGTGTGTTCCGGAAGCCAAGAGAAAGGAGAAAATGCAAGGTGTATCAATGCGTAGAGTGGCTTGATACACTGAGCATAGTCAAGAATATGTTTTGCTGAAATAAAAAAACGAATTAGTCTATCCTGGTTTTATTGAAGGGTAGATGGAGGTTGCAATTGAGCACACTTTTCCAGAAATTGGGGTGCTAAACCCCTACCCTAATTTGTCAGTACATAACCAAGAAAAAGAACAGCCAAAAAAGCTATATGTAATTTCGCAAAGTTGAATTTGTTCCCTAAGGTTGCGAAACAAGTGATATAATCTACTCGCAGAAGATGAGAATTTAATTTATCATCAGTCAGGTATGTCATCAAAATATGAAACCGCATCCGGATCAATTTCATTTAAAAGGGGTTCGAGGCATGTGGGCTGCTGAATTCATATCTGTGCATAGGTCGCCGCCTAGTGTTGGGTCCGGATGATTGCACATTGTTGTCCTGGAAGAGTCTTCGAAGTATCACGAGATAGGTGGCTCCTCCCCTGGACTACAGTGCACATGGGCATCCTCTCCATCCTCAGATTGTTTTTTCCGGATGTATATTTGTTAACTCAAGTTCGGAATCGATAAAAGACTTTCTATTTGGCCAAAAGGCCTTTAGTTACTGTCTGTATTGTCTGCAATCGATGCCCAGTACTTGTTCCAGCTCTGTCCTCGAGCCGGACGTCAGGAATAGCCGCGTGGCTTTAAGAGCTGAAGGCCCGGTCGACGCCAGAGGCCTTATCGACGATCCATTATGGAACGCAGTCCGTTCAAGAGATGTCCGTTTGCAACTCCAAGTGTCCTCACATCGATGTCCACCCGGTGTGCAACAAGTGTCTGTCTCCGGATCACGATGAAGCCAGCTGTATGGCTTGTTCTCGGTTCCGATCCAAGAAGACGATTCACCTTCGACGCGCGGAAGGAAGCCCAGCAGACGACACCTGACCCGGTGAACATCTTCGATGCCGAGGATGATGGAGTCGAGCAGGAAGTTCAAGAGAATCTGTCGGATCCTGCATCAGAGATCGACTCCAGTTACGATGCAGACGTGGAAATGGTCGATAATGAAGACGTCGTCGACGAGGTAGGAGACTACGATGAGGCCCTTGGGGCCGTAGAAGATAGCTCGATCCTAGAACACTCTATAAGGCTCAGGTCGAGGGATCGCCACATGGCCTTACCCAAGATCAAACGCATAGTTCTACGGCCTCGCCTCAGGGCCCGGCTACGGACACTTCCAAGGAGCCATCGGTCGATCGATCAAAATCGAAACCAAAATAATCGGTGACTATGAAACCGAAAGCACCGGGGACGAAACCGAAAGTACACGTTACTTTCGTCGGATCAAAGGCTTCTGAACCATCCGCTCCGACGAAACAGAAGAGTGTTATCGACCCGGAGAGGTCGCTAAAGGGTGTCGAGCCGAAAGCCGGGGCACCGAAGAAAAAGGTCAAGGACATCGACCCAAAGAAGTCGGCGCCGAAGACCTTCGACACAAACAAAGGACATGAAACGCAGACCGTTCTCGATCCTAAGCGTCGACTCGACAAAGCAAAGGTCAGTAAAGACCTCGAGCCCAAAACAAGCAGTGGCTCTAAGGACCCCGTCGAGTCAACACAACCATCCGCCTCCTTTTCGAAGCAGGTGTCTGACTCGCTGCAACGCATTAAGGAGAAGGCTAGTGCTGCCGGACCGAAGGCCACTCAACCCCTGATGACAGTCAGTCAACCTCCGAAGTCGTCGGCACCGATTAAGTTTACACTGCTGCTGCCAGTGGCACCTAAGGCGTTCACCCCTAAGACGGGCATCGAAGCAGCCAAGAAGGTGTCCATGGGGCCGAAGCCTAAAACTACTGAAGGGGCCACCAAGCATCGACGGCCTCTGCAGGAAGATCAGTCGAGGGAATTCATCGACGCCGAGACTGGTAGACTTTCCATTTTCTAGCGAAAGATCGCCCCAGAACAGCCTATGGAGTCGTATAAAATTCCATTAAAGAAAGATTCTGCAACATCACCTATTCCTTTTGAACCTCTACAACAATATGGACAAGAACCTGCTCCTTTACCCACACATTCAGATGTGGATGTGGATGTAGGGGATGGTGACAATGAGGATTACAGTTATCCTGTAGACACTGATCTAGAAGACCACACTCAACCCTGGGCAGACACTGATGACCCAGGGGAGCCACAAAATGCCCCTGACAGTCATACCTATGCTGTTAAGACCATCTACAGAAGACAAGGCTGCGTTTAACGCAGTTATTGAGAGGGTGGCAAAAAATCACGATGTTCAACTCCATGCTGACCCTATTGAAGAGGATTTTTTATTTGACACCTTCTCGACCTCAGAGAGAACTTTCACACTCTACCCATGCTTTCAGGTGTCCAGAAACACGCTGGAGACATCTTTAGGAGACCACAAGGGCAAGAGTGGTAAACCCCAGAATTGAGAAAAAATACAAACCAGCACCTGTGGACCCTACGTATATCAGGGGACAGTTGCCATTGGACTCTCTGGTTGTTTCAAATGCTCGTAAAAGAGTGAACTCGCAGACCACGGGTGATACTCCTCCCCCTGACAAAGAATCTAAAGTGCTAGAAGCATCAGGGAAAAGGGTGGCAACTCAAGCGGCCAATGTCTGGCGAATCTCCAACACACAAGCACTCTTAGCCAGATATGACAGGGCTCATTATGATACACTTGAGACCCTATTGCAACATTTGCCAGATGAGTATAAGGAGGCAGCAGAGATGCTAATACAAGAAGGGAAACTATATCCAATGCATCAATTAAGTGTGCGCTAGACGCAGCTGACACTGCAGCCAGGGCTATTAATACAAGCGTTCTGTTACGAAGACACGCCTGGCTGAGAATCTCCGGCTTCAAGCCGGAGATACAAACCACCATACTCAATCAGCCAGTTAACCCTGATTACTTGTTTGGCTCAGAAGTGGACACCACCTTAGAAAAAATTAAAAAGGACACAGAGACTGCAAAGTCTATGGGGGCTCTACAGTCGCAGCAGTTCAGGGGTGGTTCTTTTCGTCGCTCCAACAATAGAGGAGCTTCCAGAGGCCAGGTGTCCCAGCAGACACAATACAGTAAAGGAGGCACGCAGACCACCTACAACAAGAACAATAGGGGTGGCTATCGTGGAAACAGCGCCAAGTGCAGAGGTCGTGGAAACAACAACTGCAGATCCTCCGCCACTAATAAACAGTGACGTCTTGTCACTACCCCCCGACCATATAACACCGGTCGGGGGGAGACTACAACAGTTCCTGCCGGTCTGGAAATCCATCACTACAGACAGGTGGGTGAGGCAGCTTATCCAGTACGGTTATTGTCTGGAGTTGACATCCACTCCACCCAACATACCCCCAAGACACCGTCCTATGTCCGCAGAGCATATACAGTTATTGCAGCAGGAGGTAGTCGGCATGCTGCAAAAAGGAGTCATAGAGCTCGTGCCTGTCGAACAAAGAGGTACAGGGGTGTACTCGCTGTACTTTTTGATCCCCTCAGACCCATACTGGTCCTCAGGCCCCTAACCCAGTACATCCTGTCAGAACACTTTCACATGCTCACATTACAGCATGTTCTACTTTTACTCAGTCAGGGAGATTTCCTCGCAACACTAGATCTGAAGGATGCATATTTCCATATACCGCTACACCCGTCACACAGAAAATATCTCAGATTTACCATTCAGGATCAGCATTATCAGTTCAAGGTCCTCCCTTTCGGAGTGACAACAGCACCCAGGGTGTTTACCAAGTGCCTAGCGACAGTGGCAGCACACCTACGGAGACAAAACGTTCACGTCTACCCTTATCTGGACGACTGGCTTATCCAAGCGACGTCAGCCCAGCAATGTGCCACCCACATGTCCTACACCATTCACCTTCTTCACGATCTAGAGTTTTCACTGAATTTTCCAAAGTACCACCTTCAGCCCGCCCACGTACGGCAGTACTTGGGCGCGACAATAGACACTCTGGCAGCCAAGCACAGCCAAATTCAGTGAGGATCAACAGCATGCAATTGCTGATACGGAAATTCAAACCACAACACTCGCTTCCAGCACGGGTGTTCATGCAGTTGATAGGCATGATGGCCTCCTGCATCTTCATAGTCCTGCACGCGAGACTACACATGCGTCCGCTTCAGGAGTGCTTGGCACGTCAGTGGAATCAGGCTCACGGACAATTGAAAGACCTAGTGTTGGTGACCGGTCGCGCATACAACTCTCTGCATTGGTGGAACCCACAAAACCTTTGCAGGGGCCGACTGTTCCAAGAGCCTGTGCCACAGATTAAACTGACGCAATTGCAAACAAAACAGGTGATGGACCGAATGTGGATCAATGTCACACATTCAACCCAGTCAAAAGATCTGGGCTCAAATCCATCGTTTTTTTGCACTCCACACCACCCCGGGTTAGACAATGGCGATATGCAAATCAGCTCTGCCCTGCGCCCCATGGGAACAGTCCAGTCCGAACTACAAAAGCCATGTCCATCCCAGAACGGAATCAAGCATCCGAGGACCGGACCGGTTTCGAGGTAACACCTCATCAGCCCGGCTAGCTTGACTCCAGTGGTGTGGAGTGCCTGGGACCCACGTCTGGGCATCCCCAGCACACTTATGGCGGCAATTGCAAACAAAACAGATTATACTGATGACGGACGCATCTCTCCAGGGATTGGGAGCTCATGTACTCCACTACACAGTGCAGGGACTATGGACAGCACAGCAGAAGATGCACATCAACCTTCTGGAACTGATGGCTATCTTCATGGCAATGAAAGCATTCAGAGTACATTTGTGCAACAAGGTAGTGTTGTTCCGGACGGACAACATGACGGCCATGTACTTCATACAGAAACGGGGAGGTACACACTCTCCACAGTTGTCTTACCTGGCTCAGAGCATGTGGAAGTGGGCCATTCAGAGAAACATCTTCCTCATGGCAGAACACCTCCCAGGCAAGGACAATCAGATGGCGGACCTGCTCAGCAGGCACAGCCACCAGATGACGAGTGGGAGATACATGGCGACATTCAGCATCCAGATCCGTAACAGCTCAACCTGGCGACCTGGCTCCTGAGGTCTTAGAATTTGGCTACCTCAACCTGCCTCCAGACTGTATGGATATCGTAAGGGAGGCAAGAAAGCCCACCACTAGAGCATGTTATGCGGCAAAATGGAAGCGATTTGTCATTTGTGCCAACAACGACATTAATCCGCTAGATGCATCTACTCGCATCATCATCTGTTATCTGTTACATCTATACAAATGCAATCTAGCCTATGCTTCCATTCGTATACATTTATCCGCAATAGCAGCTTATCTCCAAAACAGGCAGCATCTCGCACTTTTCAGAGTGCCTGCCATCAAAACTTTTCTGGAGGGACTTAAGCGAGTTATTCCTCCCAGACACTCACCAGCACCTGTATGGAACCTGAATGTGGTCCTTACCAGACTGATGGGACCACGTTTTGAGCCTCTACACTCCTGCGAGATACAATTCTTGACGTGGAAAGTGGCTTTCCTAATAGCAATCACATCGCTACGACGAGTTAGTGAACTTCAAGCACTAACTATCCAGGAGCCATTCATACAGATTCATTCCAACAGGGTTGTGCTACGCACTAACCCTAAGTTTCTGCCTAAAGTAGTTTCACAGTTCCATATGAATCAAACTATAAAACTGCCGGTGTTCTTCCAGAATCCAGATTCAGTGGCAGAGAGAATGCTCCACACACTAGACGTCAAAAGAGCTCTCATGTACTACATAGATGGGACAAAAGATTTCAGGAAGACAAAACAACTGTGTGTTGCCTTTTCCCCACAACACAAAGGCAACCCCATTTCAAAAGCAGGTATAGCCAGGTGGATCGTTAAGTGCATACAGATTTGCTATCAAAAGGCTAAGCGCACATTAACTATTCCCCCCAAGAGCCCACTCAACACGAAAGTTGGGGGCATCCATGGCTTTCCTTGGAAACATTCCTTTAGAGGAGATCTGTAGAGCAGCCACATGGTCTACCATCACACATTTACTAAACACTACTGTGTAGATGTGCATTCCAAACAGCAGGCAGCTGTAGGACAGGCTGTTCTAAAAACACTTTTTCAGACTGCTGCAGCTGGCACGGGCAGCCGCCGCTAAGAAGAGGGACTGCTATATATTCTATGAACAGATATGAATTCAGCATCCCACATGTCTCGAACCGAATATGTTGCTTACCAGTATGCATCTGTTCTTGGCATGTAGGGCTGCTGACATTCATATCGTCCGCCCTCCTCCCCGGTGCCTGTAGCGGCTGCAGCACTCAGAATTACTCTTAGCATGGGCATCACTTACTGTACCACACTCCATCTCTGCCACAATGGAGAGGATGCCCATGCGCACTGTAGTCAAGGGGAGGAGCCACCTATCTCGTGATACTTCGAAGACTCTTCCAGGACAACAATGTGCAATCATCTGGACCCAACACTAGGCGACGATCTATGCACAGATATGAATGTCAGCAGCCCTACATGCCAAGAACAGATGCATACTGGTAAGTAGCATATTCGATATGATACGTGCTGCAAAAAGCTCCTCTATTCTTATACCCCATAGGCAATCTCACATAGCGCTTCTGAGAGCTGAGAACACTGAATGCAGATAAGTCATGGTTCTCCGGAGCCAAATTGTGATTGAAAAATCTATTTGAAATATCTGAATTGGTTTAAACTTTTTTAACACAATATTAGTAACCAGTGCTATAGCATGCATATTTTGTATGATAAAGGTACGGGTCTGACTATTCAAATATCTGTAATCTAAAACAATGCGATTTGAACCATCAGGTTTCAAAATACAAAAAAGAGTATTTGTCGCAGAAATACAGAGTTCAGTTACACTCTGGTATTTCAATTGAGTGAGAATTTCTTTAACGGATTCCTTTGCGTCACGTTTAATTGGATATTGAGTTTAAGGTTGAGTAGTTGAGCGAACAGGCACAACATGGAAAGGTGAATCCTTCTCCCTACCCACTTGGTTGCGGTATAAGGCAGGAGCTAAGGCAAGAGCCCACTCCGAAGCATAACCATTCTTAGTCTCATCTGGTACATATTGCGAAAAAGAAGGAATAATCACTTCCTCAACTCGAGGACAAGCAAGAACAAATTGGGGGAGGCCAATCCACCGCAAGTAAAATGTCAGATGTCAAGTTGTCCCAAAAAAACAGCGTTTATGTGCGTTTAATATCACCGTTGATCTGAAAGTTCGCATGATAGTCTATTGGGGTTGAGCTACGTGGGTATCTGCGGTTTCTACAGTTACAAATGTGTAAGTTGCTTGTGCTTCCAAAAATACTGGCGCAGTGTCTGCTGCACTGCAGTAACTTCTGCAGCGCTGTCGAGGAGACTTACTGCCCAACTCCTGTCTAGGCGAAGGGTCCTCACTTTCTTGGGTATAATTTGCAGCAACTTTCTTTTTCTCAAAAGGGGTTCGTTACAGAGTTGGTTACTCCCGTTTCACTTTCACGTCTAACTAATGCTGCGGGTCCAGCTTAGGTTGCGTGGACTTGCCTTGTCTGCCATCTGGTCATCAGCCTCTGCCAAATTGTTGATCTGACGATTCCTGAAAGGAACGAGGATCAGGAACCTGAAACCTCTCAGGAGTTTTAATATTAGAGCGATCACGTAAATCATTTTTAGGAAAGTCCAGACTCCCCTCATTCTCAGGAGGGAGCTTACTCTGGGATAGTGTAGAAGCTCTGGCCCCCAAATTATTCCGACCCAAGGATGTATACACATCGGCAATTCACATTCCCAATCAACTTAGGCCACTGCCGAAAGGTGTTGGCGAACCTGTAAGCAAACTGCTTCACCTTTAATATTGGAATTCTTTTGGAAACCATGGGAAAAAGCCACTAATTTCATCCCCAAATCCATGGCCGGACCCGCCAGAGTTCATTCTGTATTTGTTTCAGAATGCTTGGAAGAACTCTCATGGAGTTGGTGCCAAAACAAAGTGTATACACTGAGGCAAATACCTTTCCTCAGGTGTTGCATTCTGCCTGTGGAGGAATCCGACCCCTTAGTAAACACATAGTAATGATCCTGTGTTTCATCCACAGGACCAGTGTGCGGGAAGAACGCATCAAGCTGTTCAATATGCTGAACAATCTAAAATGGAAGATCTTCAGTAGCCTGAGGTCATTTGCCCATCACTTAGTTATTAAGAACTGGGCTGATTAAAAGGGTCCCACCATGCACCTGCACCGAAAGCGCAGCTCCAGATGGAGCCACCAAAAAGGCATGTCAAACTGTATCAGGTGTCTATATAGAATATATACCTGCCCATACAGCAAACAAACTTCTGCCTAATTAGCATCAAGATAATTGGAATGCGTAGTAAACCTGGCCAATACTGGCCATGTGGTCCCTTAAATACTTAAGGGGCCCATGCAAATGAAAGAGGGTGGGGAAGGGTTACATTAAACACAATTTGATGCTCCCAGGTTGTAGGAGGAACTTTAACCACTGTATAAGGACAATATGCCTCCGGAACTGCCGCAACCGTATAAGAATGAAAGGAATTGTCATTCGCATCAACCTCAGGAAACGTAAACCATAAGTAAAAAACCTTAAAGCGGTATGCTGGATCTGCTTCAACCTCAAGACAATATGAGACCCCGCATTAGATACCCTATTGTGTAACAAATATAGTGTAACTGCTGTGCAGCAATGTGCCGGAATTGCGACCGGTTGGGCCATAACGAAAAGTTTGAAAGGGAACTATTGGTAGCACAAAAATCGGTTTATTGCCTTTTAAAAACAATTGTAGCTTGAATAACCTTAAGGAATAGGTGTACCCTATCAACAGAGGAGGCAAAGCCCTCCCACCACGCACGTCTCCGGAAACTGGTGCGAGGGGATTGTAGACCAGCACAAGCTCTACAGAGGCATTCCGTTAAACAGTACCAGACCAAACATTGGCGGCACCATGTAAGAGGGATTATGCTGTGTCACAGAACTATGCTTGGGATCATGGAACCTTAGTGGGCAGGGACTGAATCATCCTACCACCTGAGTAACCATGAGCCAGAGGACCGACTAGCTATAGTGTATCACTAGCCCTCCTTCTCACTCACAAAGTGACAAGTGATTAGACACTCCAGAACACATTCTCGACCCTCTCGGGAATCGTGGTTGCAGGACACACCCTCTCGCTCACTCTCGTATTGTACTAGTCCACAATAAGATTAGACAGACACGAGCAAAGTTTAAAATGTTTGTTTTAACTAAAGCGCACTAGTATGCCGTATACAACAAGTAGAAAAATGCCTAACACGAGTATGGTTGGCATTGCAAGTAGTCAATAAATTATAAAAGGTGCTTTCATTATATACAACAGTGGGGCCTTACCTCCCCTCCCCCTTCTACAGGACCAAGAGGATTATATATTAGATCGCTGGGTGTTTAGCAGCATACCCCAAACCTCAATCAGTAGATGGAAGTTCTACTTCATAGATGCTCCCTTCCCTGGGAAGATTCCTCTCCCAACTGTTACCCACCCATGTATACCTATATGGCTAAAGTACATGTTCCCAAAAACAGCTGCATCTGCGTGTTTTGTCTAGGTGCTAGGGTGTGACCAGAACAGAATAACAAGGAACATTGTTCGACCTAGTCTGCGTATTCAGACTGAATTTCAGGAAAGAACAGAATGCAAAAACAGCATGTTCTGTGGGAAAGTTGCAGTGTGGCACAAAACAAAAAAAATTCGTATAGTAACGTGCGCAAAGCAGAAGACAATCTACCACAGGCTTGTGCTAACATAGGGAATACAACAATGGCCACATGGACCACGTGACATGCCGGATGATGCTATCATTACATCTACAGGACCGAAGAGGGCAGCACCCCTCCCCTCCCCCCTCTAACATCTGGACCACCTCCTGTCAAGGCAAGAGGATGAACCTAAAGGGAAGGAAATTAGAACACAGTGACTCAATGGCACATTTTGATTTCCAACACCCTATTGAGCAGGTATATCTACTAGCAGTGGGAGGAAATGGCAGAGCTTATGAATCACCTGCCAGACCAGTACAAGAGAGGTGCTCACCTGTCAGAAGATGGCAAAAATATTGCAGAACCATGCTTGTAATCTGGATTGGATACTGCGCACACAGCAAACTGGCAAATGATGATGGGGGATCACACTATGCTGTCATTCATGGCTGCGAATTTCAGGGTTTCAAGCCGGAGGTACAGGCAAACATCTTAAATACTCCATTCAGCGGAGAACATTTGTTCGGGAGCACTGGTGAAGACTTGCTGAACCAGCTCAAAGACTGAGACTGCGAAGTCCACGAGTGTGTTGTAGTTTAGAGGAGGTATACAAAGAGGGACAGTGCCATCCAGGTCCACTGGGAGAGGCAGCTTCCAAACAGGCACATCCCACCCGGCCTTCCAGAGAAGCAGTCAAACTTCGGCACCCCAGAATCAGTGGTAGAACAAGCAGCAAGGATCGAACACGAGGAAGGAGACCGTGTCACTGGAGATGCTCAACACCTGCAAACAAGTGACTTCCCAAAAACACACAGCCTCTCGCACACAAATCCTGTGGGAGGCAGAATAAGACACTGCCTTCAGGAGTGGAGGATAACGCCAGGCAAATGGATCCTAAATGTTATGGAGTTCTTCAGCTGGATGTCAATGAACCAGCTGAATCTCAACGGGGAGAAGACGGAGATCCTTCTCCTAGGTAAAAACAGAGATCTGTGGCAGGATATCCATTGGCCGCCATCCTTAAGCGCTTTTCCTATCCCAGCTACCCAGGTCAGAAATTTAGGGGTGTGCATCGATGAGTCACTATCGATGAAACAGCAGGTCAATAAAGTGGCTGGCACTTGCTTCACTATCCTCAAGTGGCTGCGGAAGATTATCTGGATGCTGCCTGTGGATACCCAGAAGACCGTAGTCCATGCACTTATTACATTTAGGCTTGACTACGGTAACATCTTATACCTGGGTTCCAACTTAGCCGTGACCAGGCGGCTTCAGCTCGTCCAGAACTCCGCAGCCAGGTTGCTGTGCACAATCCCCAGGACAGCAAGGATTTCGAAGCACCTCAAGGACCTGCACTGGCTCAGGGTTGAGAACCGGGTTCGGTTCAAAGCTTTGACTTTTATGTTTAAAATCAAGGCAGGAACCGCACCAAAATATCTGCAAAAACTAGTTAGGCCCTATGCTCCTACTCGCAATCTCCGTTCTTCAAATGGAGCAAATTTCGTGGTTCCTAGATTTAAACTGGCCCGAGTGGGAGGGAAATCCTTTTCCCATCTGGGACCAGTCCTTTGGAATTCCCTTCCTTCAACTTTACGAAAGGAGGAAAACTTTGCCATCTTTAAGAAAAGCATTAAAACCTGGCTTTTCAATAAATAATTGTGGGCTTTGATAGTGCTGCTTTCTGTGTTGTCGGTCTCTTAGTCCTGGCGCCGGGAAACCCTTTGTGGGTATCTGCGCGCATTATAAATGCAAAAAAAAAAAAAATAAATAAATATGGAGTTTGAATATTGCATAGAATTGGACAAGATGCTTCCATTAAGTAGACGAAAGTGTCCATTGAAGAGACGAAACAGCACATCTAAAGTAGGCAGAACTACTGCTAGAGAAAAAAACAATAGAAAGTATCCACAGCAGAGATCATCAAGAGAAGCTCCCCGGGGGCGTGGCTTGGATGCCGAGGGGAAAGGCGGCGTGAGCCCGGAGCTCCGCACCCGATCCCCCGCTTACATCCTGAGAAACTGTACAGATTCCGTCGAAACAGGCATTATCCGACTGGTGAAGGACACCGGACCGGCGGCCGACCCCCAGACATGGAGTTTCGGGCTTCTCCGGGGCCCGTTGGCTCGAAAAGGAAACAAAGCGCTGCCGGGAGCGTAGAGACAATATGGCGGCCGGAGCAGCGCCCCTTTCCTGACTGCCCAGGACAGCGGCGGTATCGCCTGGAACTGCAGGAGCCCCCTATATTCTCTGGACACTGACGCTTATCGGTCCCGTAGCGAGGGAGGACCGGATCCGCCACGGACAAATGGCGCGCTGAACAAGATGGCGGCCGCCCTTGCAGGCATCGTCCGAGAGCGGCTCGCTGCGTGAGCGTGAAGCGAATGAGCGGCGGCAGCACTGGGCGATTGAGCCTGGCAGTGGGCACTACTGAGGGCTGAGCGGAGAGTAGAAGCTCCGGGAAGCACGTCCTCCGAAGCCGAGAACCAATGATAGCCCAGCCAGCCGGGAGCAGTGAAGCGGAGAATAGCGGGTGGAGGCTGCTGGCGCGGGTGGTCTCCCCGGCAAGCTGCGGAGGTCGGAGCCTGGGCTCAGATCGGCGGTGGGCTTGGCTGCGGGTCTGGTAGGTCTGGACCCCCAGTGTAGGCATGCGAGAGCAACAAGGCTGATCACAGTGCCCAGTCCACAGTGAGCGACTAGACCCCAGGATACACAGAGCGACCTGCCTTGATAGCACGGGGAAACGGCAGGTGGTCCCCTGCGGGAGCGAGCCCGGCCTTGGGACAAGCCGCTGGTCTCGAGGCTGGTTGGGGAGCCTGGAAGTACCTCAGGATTGGGCCGAGGCCCCGGGAACTGATTATCGCCCGGACCTGAGCAGTGGATGTTCTGGAGACTTGGGAGGTGGCAGCACGCTGGGAGGCGAACGGAGGCGAGGGCCTGACTGCTGCAAAGGCTCTGGTGGGAACAGACCGCGCTCGGAGAGTCAAGTAAACCCCGAGGCTGCAATTGCTAGCGGAAGACTGAGGAGGCGATACCAGCTAATCAGAGCTGAATGACTCCGGAGGGGCTTAATGGGTTTGCAGATACACTGACCCATTCATGCTGGCGGCCCGAAAATGTATAGAGCAACCAAACTATTGGCATAAAAACGCCACCTGAAGCGACTAGACGCTGGTGAGCCGTGGCTGGGGGGAGTTGGAAGCGCCCAGAGATCGAGCACGCACCGCCCACGACACCTGCGGATTGGACCCGCCTGCCCTTCTTGCCCAGGAGACAGAGGAGACGAGCCCCCCCCTAAATCCCCCTCCCCCCTCCCATCCAAGCAGTTCAAATGGGGAAGCCTAAGGGGAGAGTGGAGGAGGCCGCGGGCTCTGGGGCGGCGGATGGACCACCACAGGCCCCAGCTGACCTGCAGCAGCTACAAACTTGTATCTTGGAAGCAATCCAGGCCACGAAAGAGGCGCTGCAGCAAGATATCGCCCAGGTGGCAACAGGGCTGGGGCTTGTACGGGCCGACCATGATAAACTAAAAGACAGAGTCAAAAGCACAAAACACACCCTTCAGGAGATATTGCCCGAGCACAAATCTATGGAAGGGCGGCTAGTGGATGCGCTTGACCGCATACAAGCCCTGGAGAGAAGAGCGGAGGATGTGGAAAGTCGCGGCAGACGCAACAACGTGCGCTTGGTGGGCCTTCGGAGCAAAAGGAAGGGGATGACCTGGTGGGATTCCGGGAGCAATGGTTGAAGACGGAAGTGGCGCCGGAGGGTGTCACCTTTCTTTACGCTGGAGCAGGCGCACAGGGTCCCGGCCCGACCCCCAAAGCCGGGTCAGCAACCCCGTCCGGTGGTGATAAAGCTGCTGCACTACAAGGATCGAGACTGGCTGCTGCAGAGGGCCAGGGAGGTGGGCCCCTTCCAGCTGGATAATAGTAGGGTGACGCTCTTCCTGGATTACACATTTGAGACTCAAAAGCTGCGAGCCTCTTATTTGTCACTTAAGAGAGAACTCCGGGCGGAAGGCATAAAATACTCGCTCCTCTTCCCGGCCAAGAGTGGTGGTGGACGACAAAACGCTGTTCTTCCCTACCTCGGCGGACGCCTGGGCGTGGTGGGTCACGTACAAGGCTGGAACGGACGGAGCGAGGTATAGGGCTGAAGAAGAGCGGACCCTACAACCGACCCGGAAATCGCAACGACTCCGGAAGTGCCGGCAAAGGCCACAAAAACCGACGGAATCACAGACAGAAGGGGAGAGGAAAGCGGCGTTGCAAGCAGTAATTGATCTATCGGGCACTGTGAGAACTAGATCGTGTGGGAGCTCGGACGTGGAGGGCCAGATCACTGGGTCGGAAACGGACCAATCCGACCTAAATGGTGCCAAGGGCCCTGTAGTAACGCCACAGACGTCGGGTGGGCTAATGGACGAATGATACTGGATGCGATTGATGCGGACTTCGGAAGGTGCCTGGAGAGGGCCGGAGCCGACGGATGGTGAATGACACACTACAGTAGGATGGATGTCTAGCATTGCATAGAGGGGTGGGGGGATGGGACTGAGTTAACCACCTCCGGAACCGAGCTACGCCTTTTCGGCCCCTAAGGCCACCGTAGTGCAGACTGCGGAATAGTTGGGTTGGTGGGGGGGGGGTACAATAGCCCTCATTAGGTTTGGATGGGAGCTGCTCTCGCAAAGGTGGGTCCTGTTCTTGGGGGAGGGAGCCGATAGTAGTTGGGGGTGCTCGAGGCGGGATGGGTCAGGAGGGGAAGTTTGCTGTGTTGGGACTAGGGGCGGGGGGGTGTGCGACCCTATGTGCCTGGATAGGCACCACTATCGGATTTTGCTGTACAACATGGGACTATGGCTAACATTGGAACTGTGAAATGTGTAACCTGGAATGTGAGGGGCTTGCACACGATGTCAAGGAGGCACAAAATGCATGCATACTTAGTTAGAAGAGTGGTGCAGATTGCGCTGCTGCAGGAAACGCACTTAACAAGGCAGGAGGGAATTGCGCTGCAAAGGAGATGGAGGGGGCAACTGTTTAATACTACATACTCTGCGTTTGCCAGGGGCGCGCTAGTTTGGATACGGGCGGGAACGCCTTTCGAGGTGATCAGGCACACAATAGACCCAGAAGGAAAATTAAAGGGCAAGGATATAGTGCTATGCAGCGTCATTCTTCACAAGACTGTCCGGAGCACTAGCGGGGTTTTTAGCGGGCCCTGTCGTAATGGGGGGAGACTTTAACTCAGTGACGGATACTGCATTGGACAGATCCCACCCACCTCTGTGGATGTCCCCAGTGCACCGTCTGGCAAAGCGAAGATTCGAATGGCAAGAGAGCTGGGGGTAGCAGGACGCCTGGCGGGTGCAACACCCGATGGCGAGGGATTACTCCTATTACTCTAGCTTGCACGACCTCCATGTTCGGTTAGACACCTTTTTGTGCTCCCCATCGGTGCTACCGATGGTGGCAAACTCGGAATACTTATCTTGCACGATATCTGACCACAATCCCTTACTGCTCACCCTTAATTGGATGACTGAGACCTCGCGGGTCCTGATGTGGCAACTGAGACCAGAGACACTGGATGACTTGTTATTTCGGGATGCGTTGGGGGATAGGATAACACATTATTTTGAAGCGAACGAGGGCACTGCAACATCCAGAGCGAAGGAATGGGACGCCTTTAAGATAGTTATTAGAGGCCACTGTATTGGAAAATTCACTGGAGCGCTTAAGTCCTTGCTGGATGATCTAGAGAAAGCGGAGAGAACTCTGCAAGAAGCTGAAATAGCGCGCCCTACTCACCCAGAGCTGCATGAGACGGTATGCGCGGCTAAGGAAGCGGTGGCTGTGGAAATGGAACGGCTCCGCTGTTATGACCATAAGAATTACTTGACAAAGGCGCATGCGGAGGGGGACAAGGCGGGGACACTACTTGCCTGGCTGGCTAACCCCACGAGACGCAGTCACCCGATCTTAGCCATTGAGGGGGGGTGGTCTTGTGCACCACACGCAGACGGAGATACTAGAATGCTTCCGCTCGTACTACGAAACGCTCTGAGAGCGCGCTAGAAGGGCGAGAAGAGGAGATAGATGCCTTCCTGGAGGGTTTGCAGTTGCCACAATTAGAGCGGGAGCAGGCAGAGGCCCTGGGCTGGAATATAGCACTGGGAGAGATTAGGAGCGCAGTGAAGAAGATGGCACATAATAATACACCAGGTTTGGATGGGTTGCCCATAGAATTTTACAGTAAATACATAGACCAATTGGCTCCGCGGCTCCAGGTGGTGTACAACGAGGCTAAGTCTCAGGGTGGACTGCCTGGCTCCATGTGTGAAGCCTTAATTATACCATTGTTGAAACAAGGCAGAGAGAGTAAATACTCAGCATCCTACAGGCCGCTGTCCATGCTGACGACGGGCTACAAAATTCTGAGCACCATACTGGCGACCAGGCTACTGCAACATATGTTGTGACTGGTCCACAGTGACCAATCTGGATTTATTCCCACCCGTAACACGACTATCAACATACGCCGATTGCTACACCTTCTGGAAGGGCCGTGGCCTGACACAAACACGCCTGTAGTCCTGTCATAGAAAAAGCATTTGACAGCTCAGAGTGGGAATACCTCTACAGGGTTTTGCAGCATTTCGGCCTTGGAGATGGTTATATATGCTGGACGAGAGTGTTATATGCCTCTGCGATGGCGCGAGTACGGGTAGGCTCCCTTGTATCGCACCAGTACCCGGTGGGCCGCAGCACCAGACAGGGCTGTTCATTGTCCCCTTTGCTATTTGCACTGGCGATTGAACCGTTCGCGGCGGAAGCCAGGAAAGGACATTTCTTTAAAGGCTTAACTTATCGGGGAAGCCCACAAATTATTTCATTGTACGCGGATGACCTCTTGTTATATCTAGAGGATGCAAAGGAGGCGTTGGAGGGAGCAGAGAGACTTTTAGTATTGTTCGGCAGGCTATCCGGGCTAAGGGTTAATTGGTCTAAGTCGTGCTTGTTTCCACTACGCCATGGAGAATCGAGACCTGCTACTCGACCGTTGCTGGCCTGGGAGCCTGACTGTTTAAAATATCTGGGGGTGTAAATTGATCATAAAGCTGCGGACCTGCTCGAGGGTAACGTGGGACGCTGTATAAGAGCGCTGCGGGGCAATATGGCCTTCTGGGCTACTCTCCCGCTATCGGTGATGGGACGCATATCCCTAGTAAAAATGATAGCCTTGCCCCGTCTCCTTTACTATTTCCGTACGTTGCCTATCTGGATACTTAGGTCGGTCTTCCAACAACTGAAGTCTTTACTGATCTCTTTACTCTGGGGCACGGGCAGACGCAGAATAGCTTTGACCACGCTGCTCCGACCGAAGGAAGAGGGAGGTCTAGCGGTCCCTGATTTCGAGTTATACTATTTGGCGGCTCAACTGCAGACCTTCACGCAAGAGGTGGTGCGAGTATACCGAAGGCCGGAGCAGGAGAGAGAGGGTGGTACCCCACGGCATGTGTTGGCATTTATAACCCTGCAACAGAAGTTGATCCTTGGGGATCTATCGCTGGAGGAGCAGACGTACAGTCTCTGCTGGAACCGAGCACAGAAGCGGGCGGGGGTGTGACGCATGTATGCTCCTGAAATACCTCTGGGCATGGTAACGGCACTACCGCATGGCGGGGATTGGTCGACGTTACAGGGATGGGAAGATGCGGGGCTGCAAATGTTTGGGGATCTATATGAGAATGGAGAACTACTCCCCTACCAGACTCTGCAGGATCGCTTTGACCTCCCGAGGGGGGACTTCTTAATGCATGCGGCTGTAACACTGGCAATGCAAGTACACTGGGGGGGAAGGGATCCAGGAGCCCACTACATCCATGGCTTGCCAATATGCAATTATGGCAGCCGGCACGTATAAAGCGGTGACATGCCTCTACTCATGGATGTTGCGCGAGACGCTGCAGCCCCTGGTAAAACTTAAGGATGCCTGGGACCTAGACTTGCAGGTGGAGATCCCCGATACTACATGGGCACAGATAGTGAGGCGGGCGAGGAAAAGCACAAGGAACGCATGTTTTCAGCTCATACATTTCTATATACTGCATAGAGCTTATCTTACACCAAGAAAGATTGGGAAGTACTTTGGGGTGCAGAGCGCGGCATGCCCCAGGTGCAACATGATGGGAGCGGACCTGGGCCATATGCTCTAGGACTGCACACCCCCACGAGATTATTGGAGGGAGATTATTGAAACATTGAACGCTGTGACTGAGCGGGAGTTACAATTCACCAAGGCGGTGGGCGTGCTGCATTGGTTTCCGCATACACCCAAAAACAGGATCTCGAGAAAATTTGTAGATATGGCCTTACTCTTAGCTACAATGGAACTGACTAGACACTGGAAATCGAAAAACTGCCAGACGCTCAGGAGATGGACTAACGAGATGCTTAAGTGGGCAGCGAGCGAAAGCACACTCAGATACCAATTAGCCCGCCGCAGGTCAGATGACAGAGCACTAGAGGCGGCCATGGAATGGGAGATGCTGGTGCAATCCTTGCGAGATGGCACGGTGGAGGAGGAGGAAAGCCTATCAGAACCGAATGATGCAGCCCCCCACCCCCCGACACACACTGGGAGCACATCTCCAATAGGATGTTAAACACTCCTGATAGCACACACACATGTACACTACAGCAGAAGTTCAGGCGCAGGGGGGAAGGCACTCGAGGGAGGTGGGTGGGGAGATTAGGGGAGAGGGAGGGAAGTTGGGGTGGAGGGGAGTTGAGGGATAGTTGACAACAGGGGTGGGAAGGGTGAAAATATTAAAAGCGGGATGTGTAATTCTACGTATACGGAAGTCCACATATGAATGATCTCAAGAAGAGGGACCCACTGACTGACGCTGCCCGACCTCCGGGTTGTGGGCTAAATGGCTGTGCACACAAAACGTGGGATGAGAGGGAGGCGCATTGGCGTCAGGGGACGAGACATATTGTACATATGTGAAGTGGACTGTATTTCCTGCAATAAAAACGGTTTAAAAAAAAATCAAGAGAAGCTGCTCCACATGTTTCCTAATACCAAAGGTAGACCTGTAACTATGCCCAATTCTAGACCTCTGATGTTCTAAACAAGTTTGTAATACCACAATTAAAGATGACAACCTTACAGGAGGTCATTTCAAAGTTGCAAAAAAGAATACATGGGAACTATAGATCTAAAGAACGCCTACTTGCAAATCCCAATGAATGCAAAACACAAAAAAATACCTGAGGTTTGGTGTGAATAAGATTCACTACCAATTCACATCCCTTGTTTTTGAAATAGTGTTAAGAACCTGTACAAAGTGTCTAGCAGCGGTAGCAGCTTACTCGAGAAGAAAGGGCATACATGTCTATCCCTACCTGGATGACTGGTTAGTAAGAGCAAAGCCCCACTACAAGCACAAAGATCATATACAGGAGGTCATGAGAGCACTAGCCACATGGGGTTTCTCAATAAACATCACCAACACCAGAATGAGAAATAATTTTTCTTGGAGCGAGAATCAACCAATCCAAGGGAAAGTGTTTCCCAGTGAAGGGGATACAGTCACTATTGCTGGAAACTCACTATGGGCAAGTACTCCTTTTGGCACGGTTTCCCTCCACCTTTTGCCTTACTCTGATGCATCTTTGACTGAATATGCACTGGGTTCCTGCCAACGTTTGTTCTTTCTCAAAACTGTACATTTATTTCCACAATTGGCACACCTCTGACCTACACAAGTCCCTTGTAAAAGGTACCAGTGGTACCAAGGGAATTGTGACTAGAGAGGGTCTCTAGGGGCTGCAGCATGTATTGTGCCACCCTGAGAGACCCCTCACCAAACACATGTACACTGCAGCCTGTGTATTTTGGTGCAGATAGGCATACCAGCACTACAAGAGGCATAGGTAAGTGACTCCTACAGCAGGCCTTACAGCCCTAAGGCAGGTTGCACTATTCCTCTTGTGAGGGCATAACTACATGAGCAGATATGCCCCTATAGTGTCCATACTTGGACTTAAGTGCACAATAAAGCCATGCTGAGTACATGGGCTGGGAGCTTGTCACTACGGGTTTTGCAGCTCCATCATGGCTTCACTGAATACCAAGATGTTTTGTACCAAACATCCCAGATTATTGAGCCCACACTGATGCCAGTGTTCGATTCATTTATAAATGCACTTTAATGGCACTTCAGAGGTTCCCCCTGTAAACCTACCAAACTACTAATGTGTGCCTGAGCTTTGCTCTTGTTGGTCAGAAACAAAGCCTGGTCTGGGTGGAGGTGCTTTACAACTACCCTCAAGCAGGAACAGCATAGAGCGGCGGTGAGCCTCAAAGGCTTTTTGTTTTTTGTTATGCTGACTAGGGCCTCTCCAGCTAGTGTAGATGCCCGCCCCCCCCTGACCAAGCCCCACTTTTGGTGGCAAGGTCGGCGATAAAATGTGTAAGCAAGAGTGGTATGTCTCCCTCTCAGGCAGGACCACCCCTATGGTGCCCTGAGCTGAAGTGATCCCCCTCCTAGCTAATTTGGTTAGGGATATGCCACATCCCCAGAGGGTGTGGACATACCGAGGGTGTAGTCACCCTAAAGATAGGTAGCCCTTTGGCTACTGCTTTCTAACCCCTGTAATGCCCCATAATTGAGTATTTTGGGGCACCCATGAACCTTAATCCTCCGATTACGGACAACCTACGAAGAAAAGGACAAAAGATCTGTGCAGCGGTGAAGACTGAAGACACCAACTGACTTGGCCTCAACCCTACCAGCCTGTCTGCAGCCCTGAAAGACCCTGCTACAGAAGAGTCACTCTTCCCGCAACCCAGTGACCTCCAGAGCCTTGGGAGGACTGCCTGCCTTCTATAAAGACTCGTGATCTTCCGTGGACTGCAGACATGTCCATAAAAAAAAACAACTTTAAAGACCGAGTACCTGTGGAATAACAAAGTCAACCACTTCTACACCAGACGCCCACGGCCTGAGTCAAAGAGACCCACCTGTCTAGAAAAGGTTACCCAGGTATCCTGATCAAGAGTCCAACTTTACTTTCAACACTTGCAGCCTCTACACAATATTCCCCCCGCCCCCTCTCCCCCAAAACCACGACTGTATTGGTAAGCTGACTTCCAACGAAAAGGCAAACCTGGCCCTGGGGAGATCTTCCCACAGTGTCCAGATGCTCAAGCACATCCCAACTTACTTGTACAGCTGTAGGTTTCCATCGATCGGCCTCCTGCGGTGACCCTGCAGCCTTTTTCCAAGTTGGAGATTCACCATTGATTTGCATTGGGCCCCAGACGCTGTGTTAGCATTCTGCACCTGGCCGGCCCTGTGCCTCTGGTGTTGTAAGTTTTTTGCTGCCTTGTGGCCCCCCCTGTGCTTACCTTAACCCCCGGAGACTGGGTTCCAAAACCATGCTACTCACCTGCTACTAGTACCACTACACTTGCCCCCTTTCGCCGTTGGATAACATTGACACCAGACACAGTTTGACATCTGCACCCGGCAGCCCCAGTGCTGCTGGTGGTCCAGTGAGGTTACTTACCTGAACCTTGCCTGGTACTGATTCTTCATCCAAAAGCTCAATACCGTAAATCGTTTATTTACCTGCATACTGCGGATTGTGTTTCCCCCCATAGGATAACATTGTACTGACTGAAAAATGCAGTGTGTTCACTCTTTGCATTGAAAAACAAGAGATATTGTAAACTTATTTTACTGCAATAAATTATCTTTTGGTTCTATAAAATAAATATACTAAAATTTATATTTTTACAAACCATTGGTCTCTGATTTAGTCATTGAGTGTGTGCAATCATTTCTTGCCTGTGTGTGTACAACAAATGCTTAGGATTGCCGTCTTGTAGGAAACAGTCTCTGTATATACTATATAAATTAAGGTATAGTGGCACAGAATCCAATGGATCCCCAAAGGTGTAGTAGAGGTAAAAGCAGATACCTTACACTCTTTTATGGTAGTGTGGTTGAGCAGTCAGGCTTCTCAGAGGGTAGTGTTAAACATTTGCTGTTCAGACTCAAAGACTGAATCCAGACAAATTGTTTGTATAAAAAGTTACTTTTTTATTTCAAGAACCAAGGTTTAGTAGCAGGTAAGTTAAACTCTTCATAAAGTGTTACTTTTAGAACTACAGTGAACACTGGATTAGTAGGAGCATTCAGATTACGTTTGCAGTTGAGAAAACGATTTGTAAACTGTTCCAAAACACTTGAAATTAATTTTGGATTACTTTTGGAGCCCTTTTCTAGTTTAGCATAAAACACATTCCTAACAAAGTTTAAGCAACACATGACCTTGATAAACAGGTTAACTCTTACAAAGGGACAAAGTAAATTTTGTTGCATTCAAGACAGTTCAAAATGTAAAAGATTTTTCAGAGAAAACCCACCATACAACCCTATGGAGAAAAACGAAGTGTTAGGTTTACAGGTAAGTAAACAGTTTTAGGGTTTTTCTTTTTGAAAAATATTTTTATTGCGAAATCATAGAAAGCCACTGGTTCTCATGGCTTTTCAGGCCACTCAAATGCAAGATCATTGACATGCAATTTTCAGGACAATACACAGCCATAGGAGGCTGGGCGGCGTAGAATTAGAGCATATGTCAAGAAAAACTTAGCTGTGTATTAAGGATACATATATATCCTTGTATTCGCTGATTTTTACAAAGTTCTCTCCGTCCGATATCCTTTATATAATCTCACTCCCATCCCTCTGGATAGGCATTTTTTTCTCTAATGTTTATAATAAAACACTGTTTTAACATAGAACAAGAAACAAACTCCCCCCGTGCGTGGCATTATTATTGAAGAACTTAAAGAATCAGGCTATCTATGTGAGGCCCAAGAAGGTGCAGTCATTATATCCAGGAGAAGACCTTTAGGGATCACAGCAAACCAGTTATACATAACAAGGAATATTAGCGTGCATCTAGTGGGGCACTACACCAGACTCTGGCCCTCCAACCAGACTCCCTCTCCATCACTCCTGGACTCAGACTCATCAGGGGTGAACAATTCAGCGCTGGTGGCATCGGAATCATCATCATCCGTCAATCCCTCCATACACATCAACCTCCAAGCAAGCAGATCATCCTGTAATTTCCCATCCCGGCGAGTGTGCTGCATGTGCGTCTCTTCAGCCAGGGACCATTCTCTAGCAACTCTCAGCCAGAGAGATATATTGGGAGCCCTCTGCCCCATCAAGGTTATAGCTACGCGGCGCCTTGCCAAAACCAGCAATAATTGTAAAAACTTATAGGACAAGTTCCTCTTTTTGGGTTTGGGCACTAGGGCTAAAAGACAATGGAGCGGATCCAGTGCAATGCTGAGTTTTTTAGCACGACTGATATGGTCCACCACCTCCCCCCAAAAGGCACTGACCCGAGGACATTCCCATGCTAGGTGGAAAAATCCCGCTTTCTGCGTGCCATACCTAGGACAGTTGTCTCTCCTATCCGCAGAAATGCGGTTTAGGGAGACCGGGGTCATATAGGTACGGTGGACAAAGTTGAAATGTATGAGTTTGAAGCGGGCATTACACGAAACCTTTCGGGTCAGAAGCCCTAGTCGTTTACGCTGTCCCGGCTCCAACTCCACCCCCAAGTCCGCCTCCCAGGCCACCCAAGATGGCGCGGTCGGAGGGGTCGAATCCCGACGCATGGCCGAGTAGAGCAGGGAAATCAGCCTCCTACCTCTACCACACGATAAAATGATGTCGAGGGTATGGGTCAGTGGAGGCGCCTCCGGGAACTGAGGCCACGTCGTTCTGGCTATGTCCTGGAGCCCTCTATAATGGAGATACTGCCCCCTACTTAACCCAATAAACTCTGTAGCCCGTTCAAAGGACACAAAAGAGTCATCTGGATAGAGGTCCGCCAGGGTCTCACATCCGCCACAGCGCCACTCTCAATAGGACATATTCTCCTCCATCCGGAACACCGGGGCCAAGATCCACACCGGGAGCTCCCTATGGAAGGGGGCCCGTCTTAACACCTTCTCAACGAATTGCTGTCAAATTCCTGCCGTGTGGCGCACCACATAGGGTAAAGTCACATCTGCACCCCTTTCCTGCATCAGGGCCTCCCTTAGAAATTTTTCGGTTGCCGTGCCCGCCAGTAGTGCTAGTTCCCAGTTCTCCTCATCTGCGAACCACCTTGCGGCTGGAAGAAGCTGTGCTGCATAGTAATACAAGTCAAATCTCGGGGCCTCAAGGCCTCCCTCCTCCCAGCACCGGGTCACCGTGCGCAGAGCGACTACTACGCCCGCCCGCCCAGAGCAGAGACGTAAGGAGTGAGTCGAGTGTGCGAAACACTCAGGGAGGCAACGGACACAGGGTATTCTGCAAAACGTACAAAATCCTGGGAAGCATCACCATCTTGGCGATCGCCAATCGCCCCATAAGGGAGAGAGGAAGCGTGTTCGAGAAAGTGACAGACTTGTGGAGAGCCCGGAGTACTCGGTCGATGTTTTAAGTCAGTAGGGCCTAGTCAGTGGAGGCCACCTGTATGCCGAGATAGCGGAACGCCTCCTGCTCGCACCTGAGGTCCAAACACGGGAGATGTGCGCTCGGGTCAGGAGCACAACCTGCCAGCGGGAAAATCAAGGATTTACTAAGGTTAATACGTAGCCCAGAGGCCGCGCCAAAGCGGTCCAGAGTCCGCATCAATGCGGGAAGGGAAGGGAATCTCCAGGGGACGTCAAATATAATATGGCGTCGTCAGCAGAGAGAGAGATCACGTTTGCGGTGTCACCTAACTTAATTCCCCATTGCTCCAACTCGACGCGAACAGAAACCGCCAGGGGTTCGATTGCTAGAGCAAACAGAAGAGGGGAGAGAGGGCAGTCCTGGTGAGGGCCTCTCCCCAAGGACCATTCCTCCGAACGGGCCGACCCCAGCCGAACCCTAGCACGGGGTGCCCCGTAGAGCACACGGATCCAACTGCAAAACACTGGTCCAAACCCCGTCCTCTGGAGCATCTCCATCAGGTACCCCCAATTTACCGTGTCAAAGGCCTTAGCTAGGTCAATTGACACAAGCACATGAGGACCCTCTCTCCCCCGTACCTCGCCGTATTACGGCCCGGGATAAACCCACACTGGTCCGGGTGGATCAAGTGGGTCATGTATTGGGCTAGGCGAGTGGCCAATAGTTTAGTGAGGATCTTTGTGTCTGTATTAATCAGGGTGATAGGATGGAATGCTGCGGGGTCGCAACTATCTCCACCCGGTTTCAAGATCATGCAGACCTCCCCCTGGTTCATGGTGGGTGGAAGAACGCCAGATTCCAGGGCCTCATTATAAACCTGTAATAAGAGGGGGGCCAACACATTCCCGAAAGAGTGATGAAACTCAGATGGGAAATCGTCCCCGCCTGGGGTCTTAGCTCGTGGCAGGGCGGCTAGCGCAGCGCCGATCTCGCCCAGCGTCAGTTTCACATCAATTTCCTTCGCCGCCTCTGGAGGTCCAAGTCCCGAAGATAGGGCCGATAGGACTCCTCCGTGTCCGAGGGGTCAGCTGCGTACACGGTCTGCAGGTGGGAACGGAGGACCTCAAGAATAGCAGATTCCGAATGCACCATATCACCACCCGAGTCTCGCAGGGCAACTATCCTCTCGGGCGCAAATTCACGTCGAAGGATCCAGGCCAGTAATCGGCCAGATTTGTCGCCTTCGCGATGGAGACGTTGTCTGTATTGGCCTAATGTGTATTTATCAAGGCGGGTGAGGATGTCCTGTATCGACACCTGCACCTCCTTCTCCGCCTCCTGGTCAAAAGCGTTAGGATCTGGTCGAGTCTGGGTGCGCTGAAGCACAACCTCTGCATCTCGCAACTCAGACAGCAGCTGTTTCCGGACCCCGTATGTGAGGCCCATACAGGCTACACGTACCACTGCCTTCAGGGCCTCCCATTTAGTGGAGTAGGGGTAGATCACCGCACCCCCAGTTCAGATCTATGTAATCCGATAGGGCAGTCGCCACATGGTCCTTACCCACCTGATCTTGAAGGATGTCAGTCGGCATTCGCCAGGTGCGGGGACTGGTAGCTTGATCAGCCCATTGTGCCATGCACGTCACCGGGGCATGATCTGACAGGTATCGAGCCTGATGCGTAATCGTCAAGGCGAGAGATGGGGCGAGATTAGCCGCAAGTACGCGGTCCAATCTGCTATGGGTGCCATGCGTCGGAGTATAACATATATATATATATATATATATATATATATATATCTCTTCTGAGTTCGATGACAAGTTCGCCAAACATCCAGCGCCCCTAAGTTGTGCATTACTTCTTGAAGTCGTGCCATCATACGGGGCTTCGTGCCTGACCTAGGGGGATGTCGGTCCAACTCAGGGTTTAATACGCAATTGAAATCCCCAAACCAGAGGAAGGGGGCATCTAGATCTAAAACAACAAGATCTTGGAGCTGAGAGAAAAAGGTTGGGTCATCGATGTTCGGTGCATAGGAATTCAGGAGTAATAATTCCTTGTCATCTAGTTTGATCCGCACTAGCAGATATCTGCCTTCAACGTCTGCTTCGACATAATGGACAGAGCAAGAGATCCCTGCGGCCACCCAAATGAGGACCCCCCTGTCATATGTGGAGGAGGAGGAGTGGAAGATCTGACCTCTCCATTTCTTAGACTGCCACTGGGCGCCTTTCTCATCTAAGTGGGTCTCCTGGAAACATGCCACCGAGACCCCATGCCGTTTAAGGAAGGAAAGGACCCTATGTCTCTTGGTGCAAGTACCCAAACTGCGCACATTCCAAGTTAAGAACTTAAAGCCCATGGTCGGTGATTGCGCCCAGTTGGGCCATAGCATACATACATTGCGACCTGACACCTCCGGGCCCCGCTCCAGTCAGACCGGAAGGACCAGCCTGCCCAATGAGCCACATATAAGTCCGATTCATCATGTATTGAATGCCAACAATAATTTCCGCACTAACCCTACCCCGCCCTCCAAAAACCCCAGAACTCAGAACCCCTTCAAAAACATTCTCCCAACCCCCACCCACGAGCAAGAGGACAGCAACAAACAAAAACGCCACCCCGCCCTTCCCCTGCCAGTGCCAGGACGTACACAGCCACCCCATACAACCCACTCAACACACACTCACACACAACCAACCAAACCCAGCCACCCTCCCCCCCCAGCTCCCCGAGAGACCCAGTGTTTCAGGACAGTCCCTGGGCATGTCTACTAAATACAGTTGCTAGTCTGGGCGACTATCCGCCCAGAGAAAGTGTGGATCTCACCCCGTACCTCCGTCCATCAGGATGCAAGTCCTCCACTTCAGCCAGGCATCCAAGGCCCCCAGTACCAGTTAGGGATAACATTGGACCAGTAGAGATCCAAGAGGAGGCCCCCCAACTCTGAGGACAGCAGAGCATTAACCAAACAGTGCCTCAAGCAAATCTTACTCCAACTGTGGTTCAGAAAGGCCAGTTTCTGGGATCACTGGAGGCGTAGAGTCCGTATCCGGCAAAGTTTCCTGCAAGGTATCTGGGACCAAAACCTCACCGGGGGCGGACGCCCCAGGGGACTCCGGAGCAGCCCCCGTCGACTATGTTCTCATACGGAGTGCTCCATCTGCTCCCACAGTAACTCTAGGCTCAACAGAACCCCGGGATCCAGAGCGGCGTCTTCCTGTGCCTCGACGCCGCCTCTGGGGTCGGGTCCCCCAGGTCTCACGGGGGCCGCCGCGCTCACCTAGGGGGCAGGTCGTCTCCCCTTATCTCGAGCCACTCCCACACCTCCGCCGGGGACTCAAAGAAGTGAGCACGGCCCTGCGAGAGCACCTTAAGTTTGGCCGGATATAAAAGCATATATTAGAGTTTCATTTCCCGGAGTTTTTGCTTAACTCCTAAGTAGGACTTTCGCTGCTCCTGCACTTGTTGGGTATAGTCAGGATAAATGGAAACTCGGCTGTTCTCAATTGTGAGGGACTCAGTTACCCATGCGGCCCTCAGGATACAGTCTCGATCTTTATAGTTCAGGATTTTTGCGATTAGAGCTCTAGGGGGTTCGCCCGGGCCCTATGCGCCCGTTCAATGACACGGGACAGTCCAGTCGGGCACAGCTGAGTACGGATCCAGGTCTCCAGGAAGCGCTCAGCATTTCCCGCCTCCAATCGTTCCGGTACTCCCAGGATCCTGATGTTACTTCGACAGGCCCTACCTTCCGCGTCCTCAGCTCTTCTCTCCAGCGCTCGGGTAGTGGACGTAAGGTGTGCAACTGACTTTTGCAAGGTCTGAAACCTTGTCCGCTACCTTGTGTAGATCCGTTCGGAGTAGATTAACATCTATGGATACAGTCTCTATTTGCCTCTCTAGGGCAGAATGAGATCCCTGAATGGCCTTCAAGATCTCTGCACGAGATGGCTCTGCTGGACCATCCCCACCGTCCTCCGGACCAGTCTGCCGTGTAATCCTCTGTGAGGGCAGACGAGGAGTAGTATACTGCACTATGGTGTTGGGTTGGCATCAGGAGAGGCAGGAGAGGCAGATCGGGTACCTTCCCAATATATTCCAGAGGGTTCCCCCCAGGCACTCCTGGCTAGATATGGAGCGCAAGTGCGGGTCAAAGAAAGGAGTAGCAGGTGTGATGGGAGCGCACCAGGCAGCTTCAGACAAGTGCGACACGGAAGGTGTCCAAACCAAGCAGGGGACCAGTTGGAAGAAGTAGTGGCGGGGAGGCAATCTCCTTTTCTCAGTGTACATGGACTTGTAGATGCAGGAGTCCGGTACCCCCAATGGTGACGAGCGGCCAGCAGTCCACAGTGCACCCACCGGGTCATGCAGTGGGATCCCAGGCGGCCCGGCCGAGGCAGGTCAGCAGGCTCCCCCGCCAACCAGGGCGCCCGGAGCGGCGCCCCAACCTCCAAGGGGCAACAGCACGACTCCCAGGGCTCCAAGGGTGCCCCCTCAGAGGAGCGCACAACTACAGCGCAATGCCGGCTAGGGGTCCTCCAGGCTGTATGCTGCTGCGGTGTGGGGAAGAAAGCGCCTCAGCACCCAGTCAAGATGGCGGGTGAGTGGGGGAGGGCGCCAATCCAGTAGTGTCCCCGAAAGCGCAGCCCCACGAGCCTCTGCAGGTTCCACAGTCACAGCGAGCCCCCTGTGGAAGATCCGGTGCAGGCAATTATCCGGGGGAGGGGCGGGCTCCGCGGCCCCTACACTCGGTGGCAAGCCGGGGCAGCCCAGCTAGGCCGCTCGGCAACTTGCAGTAACGGGTCAGTCCCACGCGGCCACTGCCTCCGACAAGAGCAGAGGCGCCCTCAGGACCCCAGCACTGCCGCCCGCCTCTGCTCCTTGCGAGTCCCCCAGGGTCCCGGGGATCAACCAGGCACTCACCAGGGGCAATGGTCCCCGATCGGAGGCTCTGCTTCAGGAGGTCGTCAGGGGGAGGGGCGGGCGCCGCGATCTCTCCGCACAGGTCGGGGCGGATCTCCTAGACCTCCCGGTAGCCGCCAGCCGCTCCCAAAAGCGCAGGGATGCTCCAGGGTAACCGGGCGCTATATAAAACCGATCTAATAATAATAATAATAATGTCCGCCAGCCGTAGTTCTTAGCAAGAGTAGGCCCTCCCAGGACGTGCTCGGCTCCGGATCAGTGAAACTCCACGTCCAGGCAGGCCACCCACACCGCTACACTCCACCACAGGCCCAGACCATGGCCTTGCGTAGCTCGGCCCGGAGCCCTCCGGCTGCCGACAGTACCTCCGGCGTTGTTTTGCGGGGGTTCCACGAGTTGCCCTTCCAATGTGGGGGTCTCGTTCGATTCAGGGAAGCTTCCGGCCCATCTTCACTCTAATCGACAGCCCAGGCAGGATCTTATCACAGGATTAACGGGTCGTCGGGACGGAGCTGGTGGAGCTCACGTCCTGTCGGCCATGCTGCTTGGCCACGCCCCTCAAACAGTTTTAGGGTTGGAGTTTTTGAGGGTAGAACCAAGGTTTCCCAAGATTCAGGTTGGCACACAAGAGGCACCACCAGTGGCACTAGGGCGGCTGGGTGCAGAGTCATGAGAGGCAAGCTCCTGGGGTAAATGAGGGCAAAGGGGGGAGGTCCCAAATTAGCACTAAGACTACACCACCAGCGGCCTGGGGAGGCTGGGTGCACGGTGCTTAGGAGGTGTTGAGAGCCCTATGCAATCCTATAGAGCTTGCTGGCTGTGGATTTCAGTTGCAGGCTGTGTCCACGAAGTCTTCCGGGAGGAGACAACAGCTGGGCAGGTAAGGAGAGATGCCCCTCAACATCAGGACACTTTGGGATGGGTTATCCAGTGCGCAGGGTCAGAGACTGCAGGGATGCCTTTCGACGTAGAGAATCTGCTTATTGGTCCAGTCGCTGTGGAGATGGTCGTTGTGAAGAGGCTGCAGGCATTAACACAGAACTGTGGAGATGACACCCCTCGATGGTTTGGAGGTCAGAACTGCTGGGGGACAGATGGACCATCGGGTCACGGGTAGTGGGTGACTGGTGCAGAGGTAAGTCATGAAGCAGGGTTTATTGGTCACGCAGGTGCTGGATCTTATTTTGTGGATAGTGCATCTGTCCTCCGGAGTCGCAAGTCTTTTTTGAAGTGGTTGGAGTGGGGGAGGGAGGAAGGAATCAGTCCTCACCAAGTCTGGGGGTCGATGATCCTTCATGGACCCGCCATATTTTTCAGAGCTGCTGGCAGGCCTGTAGGGCTGGGGCCAAGTCAGTTGGGCCTGTAACCTTCACTGCTGTGACTTCTTTGGGATTCCAATCTTAGGTCGTCGATAACTGACTTCTGGGTAAAGGGATGCCCTCTAAATACAGTATTTACAGTGCATTTTAAGGGTCTCGAGGTCAGTAACCAATGGGCTACTGACCTTATGGTGACTACATGCTTGGTGTGATCACACCACGTGGGGTAGTGGGCACAGTCCCTGACCCTAATTTGAGGGTGCCTGCCATCTGTAAGATTGTGGGCACTGAAAAGTGAGCTTCGCCTCACCCCGTATTTCAGGGGAGGCTGGGGGTCGCTTTGCGAAGGCGGCAAGTCCTTGGTAGCTCTTCCTGACCTTTGGAAGGAGTGAACACTTCTGTCCAGGAAAGGCTCTGTTTTGCAGCGTGAATCTTTCTGGATTCACTATGCTGTGCATTATTCCGCGATCTGGTGGTTGGGTCCGGATTCGTAGTCTTTTTTCTCTTTTTTTTTTTTTTTTTTTGTAGCCCAGGTGGGCGTCGACGTCCCACCATTTGGTGCACCTTCGTAACGTCGGCACGCTTCCTGCGGAAGCTCCCACCCTTGGGCGCCATCTTCAGATTCTTTTTTCCGCCCTTGGGTCTGGATCGTCGCATGAAGCTCCGGAGAAGTTTTCAGGAGAAGAGAAGGAAATACACCAGTTTTTTGGGGAAAAAGGACTGAGGGAAGTCGGAGAAGAAGACCTCCTAGAGCCAGAACGAAGGAAGAGGAAAAATCCTCGTGGTACTCGACGGCCAAGGAGAAAGCGCGCGCAGGGGGCCCCCTGAGCGAGCACATGGACAACACCCCATTCAAGTTCTGCCGTAATTGCCACCACAAGTACGCGCAGAAGGACCAGCATCCGGTCTGCAACCTCTGCCTGCCGATCGACCACTCCAGCGAGGATTGCAACGCCTGTTCAGTCTTCACGCCGAAGACTCTGAGAGTTCGAGAGAGACAGAGGGTGGCCCACCACACTATGCAAGGGAAAGGGACCACGCCGAGCCTCTACCAGCTGGGTGCCTCCTCCGACGAAGAGGAGAACATCGCCGAGGGACCAGATGACTTCACGGGATATTAAGCATTGTGCACGTCCAGTTAACTGCCATAGCCACCCTTTTACGAGGAAACTGGCCCCGTGCAGCTCAGTAGCTCTCTGGCGACCTCATGGCACTCCTTTTTGGGGGACCTGGAGGAAAATCTGACTCAGTTTGCTGCCTGGATCTCTAGCTCGGTCTCTACCATCTCGGCTCCGTGTCAGCCTAAGCTGAGGAGAGAGTCCCCCTCCAAGCCTTGGTTCACGCCTATTTTATACAGGAAAACAGTGGTTCCAGTGGGAAAATAAACTAACAATTTAAGCAATACACATGCACAATGGCTATACGTTTGTAAAATCCGTGTAATGTCTGTGGACAAAAAGAACTCTGCACAGATTGTTCATCTAACTTTTTTATAAATGCACACGAAAATAGTGTAAATCACTTTCTTAAATTCAAAAAGCAGGATACTTTGTGCGGTGTATCCCCAAGTGAAACATGGAACCATAAGTGAATATATACAGTCAACAGTTTTAAGAGGTTTCCATAAATACAAGAAGCGACCATTCAGTTATACATGGTGATGGTCTCCTCAGGACTGTTAATGTGGGGACATCTACAGAAGATACGGAAAGCATTAGGTCCTATTTACTGGCACAAATGCGAGAGACTTAAAAAGGGTATTAATGAAGGTAAGTACCTGGTTCTTTAAAGGGCGCAGCGTAGGTGAATGTGAGGTGTCCCATATGTGGTGAAGGGAAGGAAAAGTGAACTCGCGTGAGGACCCGCCGGGTACTGCATGGTGTGTTCAAGGAAGGAATGGGATACGGTTAATTTAGGTGTTCACATCTGGACTAATACAAACACAAGGGATATAACTAGTGCTGTATTAGCCTTACCTCACAATGAAGAGGGTTCTGTGAAGCTGGCTCTTGCGATGCTCTACTGCTACCTCAGTAGCAATAATTCTTTTTGGTTGACACTCGTGGATGTCGAGTGCTGTAGATAGTAATGAGTGTGCATATTAGTCTTGGTTAGCATGAAAGCTAACAATGGAGCGGGAGGGGGGAGCATCTTCCATGCTGGGAGAAACTTACTTGACAGCGGATCGATCTCCGTTAGGGTCTGGAGGCAGGCTGTTGATAAGGCTGCCGTTACGCCTACCAATGCGGCTCTTGGTGCGATGACATAGAGTGCTGGTAAAGAAATGTCTTTTAACTGTGTGGCGGCATTGCTTCCCGCGATTTCTCCGCAGGCAGGAAGGTGGAGCGTAGCGGCAACGTTCGATCGGTGACGCATAGTTGTGGCAACCTGAGACCTGGTCTGCCGGCGCTCGCGCAGGTCTTTGTAATCAATTGATGATCGCAAATCCATGTGTCTGCTATTTTTGGGGATGTGTTTTACCAGCATGTTATGGGCTTGGGACTGCGTTTCGAGTACTATGCAGTGCCGTGTATGAATTACATATGTCACTCAGTGTGCCTAAAGGTGCACTTACATTTATAATATAGCTTACTGATACATGTTAAATTGTTGATAACTGCTAGTGCCGGGGATGTGTTTTACTAGCATGTTATGGGCTTTGGACTATATTTTGAGTACTATGCAGTGCCGTGTATGAATTACGTATGTCACTCAGTTTACCTAAAAGTGCACTTACATTTAAAATGTAGCGTACTCATACAAGTTAAATAGTTGATAACAAATATACCACGATGCAGGGCAATCCTTGCGAGCGTATCAGTCTGCCCTTATGTGCTAGTGCAATAAGCATATGATAACCAGTAAATCTAGTTTTGCATGGTTATTAACAATTGGACAATATTGTATTACACCTGTCACGAACACATGCTCATGCTCACATTCTATAAACACATGTGATATACTATATATTGGCCTAGTGCGTGTTTGTGATGACTCGGGTAGGGCAGGATTGAAGAGTGACCCTGCCTCTAATGCTTTTGGGCGTGTGTATGAGTAAGGCTGCCATATCTTAAGGGATGCTTTCAGTGGATGGCACAAAGATCGTTTTGGCAATTACTGATGTCAGTGTAAAGTTGTAACATATCCTCGCCATTCTTCTGCCAAATGTAATCCTTCTTCTATCGAATTAACTCTATCAATCCACCTGCACTCAGTGCATTGAAGTACACTGGTCAGGTCACCTCCCCTTTCTGGGAGAGTGGCTCTGGCTATCACTTGCCATCTCAATTGATCCGCAGTGTGATTTTTCTAATTGAAATGAGACACTAACGGTGCATTGGGGACAGACCTGCGTACGCAGCTTCTATGTTGGCTAATTCTGGCCTTGACGGGTAGTTGTGTTTGGCCTATGAAATGAAATGAAATGAAAAATTATATTTATATAGCGCGCACATACCCTAAGGCCTCGCAGCACTTGAACTGAAAAGTGTGGTGAGCAGATAGCAAGGTTAACACATTTTGGCGAACAGGTGAGTTTTTAATGTCTTCCTAAAGACCATCAGATTGCTGATTTCCCGCATATTTGGCGGGAGTGAATTCCACACCTTAGCTGCTAAGTGTGAAAACGCCCGACCTCCCCAGCGAGCCCTATTGACTTTAGTTGTCGTGGCAAGATGAAGGGTGCTGGAACGAAGGGTTCTTGATGGAACGTAAGGTACAACCAGAGGGCGCAGAATGGCTGGACCTGTTCGGTGAAAAGCTTTGTGCACAATGCACATAGCTTTAAAATGCATTCTGGCAGCTATTGGGAGCCAGTGGAGTTCTTTTAAAGCCTTCCTTGCTGATTGGCCACGGGGGATGCCAAACAGGAGTCGAGCAGCACAGTTCTGCGTAACTTGGAGTCTGTTGATCACTGCTGCCGGAGCACCCAGATATAATGCATTTCCATAATCCAGGCGGGAGAGTATAAGGGCCTGAACCATGATTCTCCTCGCCTGGAAAGGAAGCAATGGGAGAATCTTCCGGAGCATTCTCAACAGACCAATGCAGATGGAAGCAGTTTTAGTGGCCTGCACAGAAAAATCCAATGATTTATCCAGCCAGACTCCGAGGCTTTTGATGTGGGGTTTTGGCAAGGGAGGAGCACCAAGACAGGCGGGCCAGATGGAAGCCAGAATGGTCGGTGCGGGGTTGCCCAGTAGCATAACCTCCGTCTTCTCCCCGTTGAGTCTGAGACATGAGGAATGCATCCACTTGGCTACTGCCTCTAGACAGGGCCCTAAGGTGTTGGATGAACCCTCCGTGTGATCCAGGGAGACCACTAGTTGGGTATCATCCGCGTAGGTGATAATACGCACACCGAAGGGCTGTACTATCCCTGCCAGAGGACTCAGTATGCCAAATTGCATGGGCACCAGATGCAGTACAAAACGTTACGCGTGTTGCAGTTGGAAAAACCTTCCATGGTGTTTTTTTACGTTACCATGTTCAAAGGTAGTAGTATTGAATGTAAATTCACAGCACACACAGTTACCACATTTGTGGTGTCCTCTGTTAGGTAGGCCCCATGCGCTGGTTAGGGTGTTTGGAGCCTTCAACCCCTATATCAGTAGCTGATCTTACAAGATGGTCTTTGAGGTGTTTACCTTATTTTTATGCTAAAAGGGGGAGTTCAATGGTCTGGTCTATGTTCTGATAATGTCCCAGTTTTTTGTGATCAGTTTGCGGATTTGGTTAGTGTAGATACAAAAGATGGTGACACACTATTTTATCCAGGCTCTTCTTTTCTTTGGTTTTTTGAAGTTCCTCCCTAGGGCAGGTCCAAGTCCGTTTTAGCGATCTATTGACTAGCCTGTTTGGGTACCTTCTGGTTACTAGTTTTTGTCTGAGTATTTCAGCTTCTCTCATGTAGTCTGCTTTATGTATACAATTGCGACGGATTCTGAGAAACTGTCCAAAAGGGAGGCCATCTCTCAGAACCCGTGGATGATGGCTGCAATAAGAGAGTAGCATGTTTCTTTCGGTTGTCTTTCTGTGTAAGGAGGTGTAAAGTGCTCCATTCGCATGGCTGATGTTAAGGTCTAAGAATGCTATGGATGAGTCATGATTGGTGGACGTGAAAGACAGATGTGTCTGCACTGAATTCAAATAAGTGACAAAGTCCTGAAAATCACTGTTTGTTCCTGTCCAGATGACGAAAATATTGTCAATGTACCGCTTCCAACACTTAATGTTGGAGTGGTACACATTGACATTGACAAGGACGTATTTATGCTCTACGTAGTCCATGTAAATGTTAGCCAAATTTGGGGCAAAAATTGCTCCCATACTTGTACTGGAGCATTGCTCATAGTAGTTACCCCCTGAGACAAAATAGTTACATTGTAGGGCAATGCGAAGAAGGCTGATAATAAAGTTGGTAGGCACCTGTGTCGGTCTGGGACGTTTTTCTAAGAGGCTTTCTATTGCTTTTATGCTGTTCTCTTGTGGTATGTTTGTATAAAGTGAACCTATCTCAAGTGTTGCTAATAGATAGTTCCCCAAAGTGAAGGGCATGCCATCCACTAGGTTTATCATGAACATTGTGTCTTTCACATATGTGTCCTGTATCGGGACAAAGTCACGTATAAAGTAGTCTATATATGCTCCTAGGGGTTCCAGAATGGAACCGCAGCCCGATAGAATTGGGCGGCCGGGTGGATTAGTGGTGCTCTTGTGTATTTTAGGTATGGTGTAAAGTACCGGGGTTCTAGGATTATCTGCGTTTAAAAACTTAAACTTTCTGAGAGATGTAACCTTTCTTTGTCCTCCGGGTTGATCATTAAGATATTCCTGCAGATTTGGGGCAATGGATTAGCACTTAGCTTCCTGTAATGTTCGGTTTCATTAATTTGTTTCTGAATTTCTGTTTCATAGGCTCTGCGGTCTTGAACTACTATCCCGCCACCCTTGTCTGATGGTTTGAGAATGATAGATTCATCCTTTTTAAGTGCCAGTAAAGCTTGGTGTTCTTGGAGTGTGATTTTATATGGAATGCAAGACCTTGTGGTCTTCATGTTGTCAATACCTTGTAGAATCAGTCTGTCAAAGGCTAGCAGTTCAGGTGGTATTATCCCATTTGTAGGACAGAAGGTGGTTCACGCCTGAACTTAAGACCTTGAAACATGCATGTAAAGTGTTGGAGAGATCCTGGCGTTCAGGGGGCTACGGCGCGATGGAAAAATATACCCTGCAAGCCAAAAAAAACTTTATTATATAGGATCCTCAAGGCACTTAAGTCTCTTTCACCTAATGACCCGTGTGCTGCTAGGCTTCTGTCGGATGTGGCAGATACCATTAATGCAGAAGTGAACTTAATGGTTAACCAGTCGCTTCGAGAGGCGTATGTTCCAATGTTAAGGAAGCAGGCGCTGATTTTACCTCTCTTTAAAAAGTCCTCTCTCGATCCTTTGCTTCCTGAGAACTACCACCCTATTTAGCTCTTACCGAGTTTGGCTAAGGTTTGCGAAAAAGTAGTCACCTCCCAACTTACTAACTATGAGGCATCTGGCTTGCTCCATCCGGCACAGTCTGGCTTCCGTGCTTCTTATAGCACAGAGTCAGCTCTACTTGAGGTGACAGAGGCGATCCGGGAGTGTTTGGATGCCGGCGGGAGAGCCACATTGGTTGGCGGACCTCCTGCATTCGCTGGGGTTCACTGTCAACGTGCTTAAGTCACACCGGACTCCCTATCTAAAGCTCTTTTTCTTGGGAGTGGTTCGGGACACAGTTTTGGGTTTATCGTCCCGTGCAGCTAGTCAGGGATATTCCGGCTAAGATTCTGATCTTTCAGCCTCTATCACAGGTTTCGGTCAGAAAGACCCTGAGGCTGTTGGGCCTCATGGCCTTCTGCATCCTGCTGGTAGATCATGCGAGGTGGCATATGCGGGCTCTGCAGTGGGACCTGAAGTACCATTGGGCACAGCCTCAGGGGAATCTGTCAGATTGCAATCAGATGTCGGAGGGCACTGCACGACAACTGCAGTGGTGGCTAGCAAACCAGGATTGGGTCAAAGGCCGATCCCTCGCCCTTCCCCAACCGGAGTTCACAGTGGTGACAGATGCATCACTTCTGGGGTGGGGGGGCATATGGGAGAGGCAGAGATCAGTGGCCTCTCATCTCCGGCGGAGTCCGGGCTCCACATCAACCTTTTGGAGCTCAGTGCGATCCGTCTTGCGCTAAAAGCATTCCTTCCCTCTGTCGGAGAAGAGTAGTGCAGGTGTTCACGGACAACAACACCGCCAGGTGGTACTGCAACAAACAGGGCGGGGTGGGGTCATGGACCCTATGTCAGGAGGCTCTCCGTCTCTGGACATAGCTGGAACATCAGGGCATATCTCTGATGGTTCAACACCAGGCAAGTTCGCTGAACGCCAGGGTGGACGAACCCGGGCGCAGTGCATGATGGTTCACGAATGGCGTCTTCCCTCGGAGTTGGTGCAAGGTCTCTTTCTGCAGTGGGGAGAGCCTTGGTTAGATCTATTTGCCACCGAAGAGAACGTGCAATGTCAGCACGTTGGAATTTCCAAGGCGGCACTCACCAGGCGATAATATTCTGCGCAAGTGGAGTTGCGGGCTTCTATACGCCTTTTCGCCTATACCACTTCGGCCCAGAGTGCTGAAGAAGATCAAGAAGATCGGGCTCAAGTCATTCTTGTGGCTCCGGATTGGGCACGAAGAGTCTGGTATCCCTAGCTGTTACACATGTCCATCGATCCTCCCATCAGACTGCCTCTTCGGGAGGATCTTTTGTCTCAGTAGCAGGGGATGGTCTTCCACCCCAACCTGTCCAGCCTCCACCTTCTTGCGTGGAGATTGAGTGATGACAGGCGTGGAGATTGAGTGATGACAGTTGACAGCCTTCGACCTTCCTCCCAAAGTCTGATATATCTCGGCAGCCAGGCGTCCCTCCACTAAGACGGTATACGCCTTCAGATGGAACAAATTTGTGGCATGGTGCGCAGCAGAGGCTGTGGATCCGCTTTCTGCTCCTCTGAGGTTTTCTTGTTCCTCCTTTCTTTGGCCCAGTAGAGCACTGTTCTGGGCACTCCTAAGGGCTATCTCCCAGACATTTCAGTCTTCTTTAAGCTTCCTGATCAGCCTTCTCTTTTCAAGTCCCCTGTTGTAAATCGCTTTATTAAGGGCATTACTCTTTTTCATCCTTTTCCCTTCGTAATGCCTCAGTTGGACTTTTACTTGGTTCTTACTTATCTAACGTGCTCTCCCTTTGAGCCGCTACGCAATTGTCCTCTCAGACTTCTATCTTTAAAGACTGCCTTTCTGGTTGCCATCACCTCTGCTCGCAGGGTGAGTGAGCTCCAAGCTCTTTCTACAAAGCCTCCTTTTCTTGCCGTTCATCCTGACGAGGTTGTCCTTCGAACTCGACAGTCTTTTCTTCCCATAGTGGTTACTTCTTTCCACATTGGTCAGATCATCACTTTGCCCACCTTCTTTCCGCATCCTTCTAAGGAGGAAGAGAGGTTCCACTGCTGGATCCAAAACGTATGCTTTCATTTTATTTGGATCGCACCAAGCAATTCCGGGTGGATGACCGTTCTTTGTTGGCGACGTGGGCGCCAAAATAAGGTTGGGCTGTGCACAAACGGACCATCTCTAGGTTGGTCAGTTTGTGCATTAAAGCTTGCTACTCTTTGGCAAAGAAGGAGCCTCAAGTGGGATTGCGTGCCCATTCCACCAGGGCAACGGCAGCTACCACTGCTTTGGGGTGGGGAGCCCCCCCTCAATGACATTTGTCAGGCAGCTACGTGGGCATCTCTGCACACGTTCACAAAACACTACTGCCTGGACAGCCAAGTCCAGAGAGACAGCTTTTTCGGCCTTTCTGTTCTCCAGGAGTTTCTGGTGTGAACTTGGTTCGCAGACCCACCTCCGGGGTTAGTATTGCTGGGGTGTCTATTCTATTCTAGGGTAAGGAATCTATAACTAATAGGCTCTTTCAGATAAACAAGTTACTTACCTTCAGTATCGATATATCTGTAAGAGACATAGATTAGTTATAGATTCCTTACCGCCCTGCCCATTTTCTGTGTTCTGCGAACTGACTTCTAGGGCCAGAGAATCTCTTTTTAGAGCCCTAGTTTTGTGCGACAGTGGTCAGTGACTTTCATGGCTGTGCGCTTCTGATGTGGAATGTCGTGTAAAAGAAATGACATCAGCGAGCGAGGGTGGCGTCTTAGATACCTTTTGACGCACAGGGGTCCTCCTGAAGAAAAAATTCTCCAGATCCAGTCTGACCCCTGGGGGTAATTCTCCAGGTAAGGAATCTATAACTAATCTGTGTCTCTTACAGATATATCGTTACTGAAGGTAAGTAACTTGTTCTTCACATCCATACGCTTACATCTTGCTGCAGTAGCTGCAAACCTTCAAAATAGAGAACATCTGTCTCTCTTCAGAGTGCCTGTCATTAAAGCATTTATGGAAGTACTTAGAGTCATTCCCCCAAGACTTCCACCTGTTCCAGTGTGGAATCTCAACATTGTCCTCACCAGACTGAGGGGTCTACCTTTTGAACCATTGCACAGATGTGAGATGCAATTTCTCACTTGGAGTGTAACTTTCCTCATAGCTATCACATCACTGAGGAGAATAGGTGAGCTTCAGGTATTAGCCATAGAAGACCCATTTTTAAACGTACACCAAAATAAAGTGGTTCTTAGGACTAACCCTGCATTTCTACCAAAGGTAATTTCTGTCTTTTATATCAACCAATCTGTTGAGTTGCCAGTGTTCTTCCCTCAACCAGATCCTGTGGCAGAATTTGCTCTACACACCTTGGATGTTAAAAGAGCATTACTCTATTTCATAAAAAGGACAAAACCTCTCTAAGAAAAAAAACCTCTTTGTAGCTTTTGCTCTCCCACATAAAGGCAATCTCATATCAAAATCAAGTATTGAACGGTGGCTAGTCAAATGTATTGAGACATTCTATGCGAAAGCAAAACAAACAATAATAATTCCCCCTAGAGTGCACTTCCCCCGCTATGGCATACTTAGGAAATCTGCAAAACGGCGACATGGTGTACACCTCACACATTCACAAAATGCTATTGTGTAGATGTGTTAGCAAGTCAGCAAGCTAATGTGGGCCAAGAAGTTTTACTTGCACTATTTCAAACCACTGCAACAGCTACAGGTTAACCATCGCTTTGGGAGATCACTGCTATATAGTCTATGCAAAGCATGTGATCTACAGCTCACATTCCTAGAACGGAAAATGGTACTTACCCAGTATGCATCTGTTCTTGGCATGTAGAGCTGTAGATTCACATGCGCCCACCTGGGTACCTGTACCTGTTGCAGTGATATCTTAGACACATACATGGACATCTACCACTCTGACTAACTACCCTCTGCGGGAAAACAATCTAGCAATGGAGTTGATGCCCATGCGCACTATCACCAAAAGGAGGTGTCACCTACAGTGTCTAAGTCCATTCTTAGACATTGTAAGTGCAGTGCTGCCATTAAGAGCATATGGTGCTGGGAGTTTGTCTTTATGAACTCTACAGCACCATAATGGCTACACTGAAAACTGAGAAGTTTGGTATCAAACTTCTCAGCACATTAAAACCACACTGATATCAGTGTGGGATTTAAGGGAATATGCACACAGAGGGCCTCCTTGAGATTCCCCCTGAAAAACGACCTATCAGTAGTGTCCTTTCAGAGTGGCTGATTTCAGCTGCCACCACCAGTCATGTTTCTGGTCCCATAGGTCGAGACCCTGCTGCTCTCTGGGGCCGGAAACAATGCATATCCTGGGGCGAGGTGCCAAGCTCCTTCCCCTAGGAAGGACAGGGTTCACGAAGGGGAAAGCTTTGAACGCTTGGCTCCTTTGTGAGCTTCCCCAGTCGACTTGCTGCTCTCAGCAACTGGTCCCCACTGGTTCTGAACCCCCACTTTGGATGGGAGAACCAGCGTGAAAAACAAGTGAGTAAGAACGGCGTGCCAAACTTTGCCAACCCCATCCCTCACGTGGGGACAGGCTCATGCCCTTAGCCCACTGGAGGGTGGCATAATAGGGGGTGTACCCAGCCCAGGGAAGGGACAGATTGGTCCCTACTTTTTACCTACCAGTAACACCCCTACATCTAGTATTTCGGGGCACCCCTGAAACTTTCTTCCTCAGAGAAGAACCTTCAACAAGAAAAGGAGCACAGAACCGCCGTGCCAAAGCTATCAAGACTAAAACGGCCACTGACTTGGCCCCAGCCCTACTGGCCTGTCTTCACCTCGAACCTGCTCCTGTGAAATCCCGGTGTGTCCTGCAGCCAACAACCTCAAACTCCCGCAAATCTGCCCCACTCTGCACCTGCCATCCAAAGCCTGAGCTCGAGTGGGCAAACACCACAAGGAGGTCACCCTGGCGATCCTGATCCGAGATCTGGCGACCCTTGACCTGCCTCAAGCTGACTCCTGCAGCCTAAATCCAGAAGGCCCCCCCCTAACCGTGACCAGGAGCTAGTAAGAAGATCTGACTCCAAGAGGCACACCTGCACCCGATGCCTCATGGCCTTGTGTGCCCAAATCAATGGTGCCTAACCAACCCCTAACTTCCCAATTTACCTCTCGAAGTGGTGGTCGCACCTAGAAGACCTTCGTCCCCGAGCCTGCAAAGTCTTTGCAAACTGGAGGCTCCCCATTGAAACCAACGCCGGCGGTGAAACAGCACTCTACACCTGGCCACCCTAGTGCTCCTGAGGGTGCTCATTTGGCAGCCACCCACCGGAGGCCCCCTATCCCCCATAGGATAACATTGGGCCTCATCAGTCTGCACCCAGCCGCCTTAGTGCCGCTAAGAGTGTAATGAGTGCATCCTTGACCCTGGGGGCTCCCTTGTTCTAACCCCAGAAGCTCAACTCTAAAGACAGATTACTTACCTGGTAACCATTAACTTCATTTCTCTCCATAGGAATCCATCCATTGACCATTTTTCTCTGAAAAATGTTCTGTGTGGAGTTGATTTGTATGGAAACCAGAAAAATAACGGCAGAACTGATTTTACTAACTTTTCACCAGGAAATGTCCCAGTATGATATCTAGGCATATCACACTAATCTCAAAAGTAACTTAAAAGTAACTTACCTGTAATTTTTATTGCAAAGTCGATGCAAAGTATATGTACAGTATTGAATTACCAGGAATTCAAACTGTAACCATTTCAAAGTATATTTACATTTCAAACTGTATATTTACTGCAGTATGTATCAACTTACCTGTGCCAGGCTTGTGTGTTTTTAAAAAATAAAATAACTACGATTATTTTTATACAAAACCAATTGGTCTGAAGTTCAGTCTTTGAGTGTGGGAAATAATTTGCTGATTGAGTGGGTACAACAAATGCTTAACACTGTCCTCTGATACTGCCTTACTTTTCTACCACACCACCTCAAATAGAGAGTAAGGTTCTATCTAACTTTCCCTCTGCCTACCTTCTGGGGTTCCACAGGACTTTGTGCACACTATACCTCACTTTGGTATAGTATACACAGAGCCAGCTTCCTAGGGAGATCAATTGGGTAAACTACTCAAAATGCTTCCTGGTTCCAAAACAAGGCAAATTGTTATAGTCCTACTATACCTCCTCTAAACAAATTCATAAAGACTCAAAATTTTACTTCAGGAAGTAGATGACTGTCACAGACCCACACATGTTGTGCCCTTTTGGTCCTTTCAGCCGCTCCCTCTCCACAGCTGCAACAGTCGCTTGGCTCTCCCTGATAGCGCATGCGTTATCGATTCCCCCACCAACCCACCTCTCACTGACTGTGTTCTTGACGGCTGCTGGGAATCTCACCTTGCCAGCCGTTTTCTGGGTAATCTCAGTGGTTCAATAAGTGTTCCCTAGACCTCTTTTGCAACTTTTTATTGAGTTTGGTCATTTTTGCGATTTATTTTGTGCTCTACTTTGCCTGTTTTGCTCGGGTACTTTGCCTCCTCCTTAGCCCTGTCCACTCCTGCTGTTTCCCCAGGCTCCAGCGCCCTGCAGGTTTTTACCGCACCTTGCTCTCCCACCTCCAGGGCAGACCCTCCCAGGACTACTTAGTGAGGACCCTGGGCGGCCACACTGGTGGCACTCTGAAGGGGCACTGAAGGCAAGGCTGTCAGTGCGTGGACCATGCCAAGTGCCAGAAACCCTGGCCTACTTAAGATGTGTGTGCACTGGACACAAAGCGAGACATCAACTGCTGCCTCACATCTTTCCACAGCGGGCCTTTCACCTGCATCTCCACCCAGAACTAACAGACATCACAGCAACCAGTGCCATACGAGCCCCATTGGCTGATACCTCTCGAACTACTCCGCTGCCTCCTGATCAACATCAGATCGCTGTGCAAACAAGCCTCTGAAGTCTGGGACACCGTCTCCACCCTCGCCCCAGACGTGACTTCATCAGAGAGCTGGCTCACCCCTGACATCACCACAGCAACACTACTACAAGATGAAACGCCACGACAGCACCAACATACACCAACATACATGGAGGTGGCATCGCCATTGTACACAAGGAATCTGTCACTTGCACCATTACCAATGACAAAACCACACCATTATGGGACACATGAACTTCCAGCTCTGCACAGACTACTAAACCACCATGAAAGGAACCCTTGCATACAGACCGCCAGGATAATGAACCAGCCTCAGCGATCCCATCGCGGAATTCAACACCTCACTCGCCATCGAATCCGAACACCACTATTTCCTGGGAGACCTCAACTTCCACCTGGATGACTCTGCTGGCACCAACCCCTCCGACCTCCTGGAAAGATTGAACATCAGCCTCAAGCAGCTGGTCATTGACCCAATGCACAAAGCAGGACACATGCTGGACCCCATTATCACATCCAGCAACAGAATCAGATACATCAACACCTCAGAACTCACCTGGTCGGACCACTCCATCGTACACTTCACCCTCACCGTACCTCCCCGCACTGCCATCCAACACCCACCTCACCCCCTATTACAGCTGACCAAGGTCACCCAGCAACAATGGACTGATGCCCTCAGAATCACACAGCCTAACGTCGCCACCAAATTGGACCAACTGCTGGATCATGAGGGCCTCCAATCGAGTCACCCCTGCCAAACCAGCCAAAATGCACAGACCTACCAAATGTGCCAGCTGGTACACTCTGGAACTCCGCACGTCGAAGCACAGTGCAAACAACTGGAAAGGAGATGGTGCACCAGCAAGAACCACACTGACTGAGCCACCGTCAAATCAGCCCTCTACGACTACCACTCCCAGCTCAAAGATGCCAATAAGGATGCCCTGACTGTAGGAAAGTGCCCCTTTTTGCATAGTTGCCCACCCCGTTTTTTAGGTCTCGCCTGTCGATGCGCATGCGCATCGAGCAAGCGAGACTATGGGGGCTTATCCACTCTTTGTCCAACTTGCAAGGAATCGTGGCGATTCCTTGCAGTGCCCGTGACTTTTAAGCTCAATGCGCATGCGCATTGAGCTTAAAAGCGCGTGCACATGCCCCCAGCCGCCTGCCTTGCCTACTCTCCCAGCTGGTGCCGCTCCACCCCCTGCGGCATCAAAGGCTTTCACGGCCGGCCGGCCATGCTTTCAGTTTCACGACCGGCCGGCCGTGTGAAGTGCATTTCAAAGCCCGCTCTCCCTGCTCCGCCCCCTGCTCCGGCCGAGACGCATTTCTCCTCTCTCCTCCCCCCTCCTGGGTCAGGTTACCCTGCTTTCTCTTTCGCTTTTTTTTTCACTAGTGATTAACTTTTCCTTCGCCTTGACGCCGGTGGATGCAGCGTTTCCTCGCTCCTAGGTAGGTGTCTGGCTTTTGTGCAGTTGGAAGAGCTTCTCTGCAGCAGTTTTCTTTCGTTTCCTGTGTTTCTGTTGGCTCCTTTGAAGTTGGAATGTCATTGGAGTTGGGTGTTTGTGACTTTCTTCTCGGCTGGGCGGTGTTTTAATGCGGGAAAGGAATTGCGTGTTGTTTATTTTTATTTGTATAGCCCCATACTCTTCATGTTCGGTATGGTTACTTCTTGTTGGTCTCAAACTTAAACTTTCGCACAGAAGTGTCTGTAAAGTGAAGTAGTATTTAAAAGATTTATCGATGCGTTTTCTTTCAGATAACTGAAAGGTGCAACACAGCATTTTAATGATGTTTACATAATCAGAACTGCATGTATTACGAACAGTAAATGCTGTGTGTTGATATTCAAGTTCCGCTAACAAAGGTGTGCTATATGCTTTAACAAGTACCGCGCTACATGAAAAGCTAACACAGCATGTGAAAATAACTTTACTTTTCAGGAGCACGTGAACAATAACAACGTGCTGATATCGAATTAGACATGCCTGTTGTTTGTCAAGAGAGTGGAAGTGAGAACTTGTTGTGAACACTGTTTTTAAGTTGTGGTGTTGTGTCTCACTGAGCAGCGCCACATATCACGCATTTGGCATGTGCCCGTTTCACAAAATATCAACACATTTAGGGAATGTTCCTCAGAGCTCAGCGCGCGTGGTCGGTGCGATAAAAACTTCACTTGTTCACACTAATTGCCTGCCAGCGCCGAGTTATTTGCAGACAGACTGTACACCGCACCGCAGCCGGGTGCTTCATGCCAAAGTGTGCTCTGCAGAGTTTAACATGCTCATTCTCGCGTGGTAGCATGTAGAGAAGGTGCTTCTTGTGTATGTTGTCATGTATTAACATTAATAATAAATCTTATTTCGGAGACTCCAGCATACCTGGTACACAGGGGATTTGCAAGACACGTTTTATTTCTCTCCCAGACACAAACGCATGCAGACAGACATGCTGTTGCTGCAGAGGTCGATGAAATCTCCATAAAATTATCGAAATTAAATATAATTCACTGTTCCTTTGGTTTATCAACTCCTTTACACTTTTGAGTTGCGAATGTGTACCATTAAAGAAAAGAAAATACATTTAAAAAAAGTTCAGAGTGCCTACTTTCTGAGAGGTGTGAGGGCTCCAACAAATAACTTGAAGTAGAAGCTGGTTTTCTGTGTGATCTTGTTTTTTCAAGTCGTTTTTAGGTCTCACCCTCACTCACCCTCACCCTCACTCACCCTCACCCACACTCACCCTCACTCACCCTCAACCACTCACCCTCAACCACTCACCCTCACTCTCACTCATCCTCACTCACCCTCAACCCCTCACCCTCACACTCACTCACCCTCAACACCTCACCCTAACTCACCCTCACCCTAACTCACCCTCACCCTCACTCAACCCCTCACTCAACCCCTCACTCACCCTCAACTCCTCACCCTCACTCACCCTCACTCACCCTCACTCACCCTCACTCACCCTCACTCACCCTCACTCACCCTCACTCACCCTCACTCACCCTCACTCACCCTCACTCACCCTCACTCACCCTCACTCACCCTCACTCACCCTCACTCACCCTCACTCACCCTCACTCACCCTCACTCACCCTCACTCACCCTCACTCACCCTCACTCACCCTCACTCACCCTCACTCACCCTCACTCACCCTCAACACCTCACTCACCCTCAACACCTCACTCACCCTCAACACCTCACTCACCCTCAACACCTCACTCACCCTCAACACCTCACTCACCCTCAACACCTCACTCACCCTCAACACCTCACTCACCCTCAACACCTCACTCACCCTCAACACCTCACTCACCCTCAACACCTCACTCACCCTCAACACCTCACTCACCCTCAACACCTCACTCACCCTCAACACCTCACTCACCCTCAAAACCCTCACTCACCCTCAACCCCTCACCCTAACTCACCCTCAACCCCTCACTCAACCTCAACACCTCACTCACCCTCAACCCTCACTCACCCTCACCCAACCTCAACCCCTCAATCACCCTCACCCTCACTCATCCTCAACACCTCACTCATCCTCAACACCTCACCCTCACTCATCCTCAACACCTCACCCTCACTCACCCTGAACGCCTCACCCTCACTCACCCTCACCCTCACTCACCCTCACTCACCCTCACTCACCCTCACCCTCACTCACCCTCACTCACCCTCACTCACCCTCACCCTCACTCACCCTCACTCACCCTCACTCACCCTCACTCACCCTCACTCACCCTCACTCACCCTCACTCACCCTCACTCACCCTCACTCACCCTCACTCACCCTCACTCACCCTCACTCACCCTCACTCACCCTCACTCACCCTCACTCACCCTCACTCACCCTCACTCACCCTCACTCACCCTCACTCACCCTCACTCACCCTCACTCACCCTCAACACCTCACTCACCCTCAACACCTCACTCACCCTCAACCCCTCACCCTCACCCTCACTCTCACTCACCCTCAACCCCTCACCCTCACTCTCACTCACCCTCAACCCCTCACCCTCACTCACCCTCACTCACCCTCAACCCCTCACCCTCACTCACCCTCACTCACCCTCACTCACCCTCACTCACCCTCACTCACCCTCACTCACCCTCACTCACCCTCACTCACCCTCACTCACCCTCAACACCTCACTCACCCTCAACACCTCACTCACCCTCACTCACCCTCACTCACCCTCAACCCCTCACCCTCACTCACCCTCACTCACCCTCACTCACCCTCACTCACCCTCACTCACCCTCACTCACCCTCACTCACCCTCACTCACCCTCACTCACCCTCACTCACCCTCACTCACCCTCAACACCTCACTCACCCTCACTCACCCTCACTCACCCTCAACCCCTCACCCTCACTCTCACTCACCCTCAACCCCTCACCCTCACACAGTGCAATAGGTCTCAGACCATTTCAGTTAGAGCTTTTAGAAATGTTTATGGCTTTTTTTTATTTGTAATTCTTTAGCATAGGCTACAGGAAACAAAAATGCTAAACATTTACAAAAAAAACCCATAAACAATTCTAAAAGCACTAACTCTAATGGTGCGAGACCTATTGCATTTCCAATGCTTGTCCTAATGTTGATGCAGTTTCAGTGTGCCTTGTGTTCCTGCCAACCTGGTACCCAGGGCCTATGTTCTGTCCCTAAACTGTACTGTTGCAAAACCCAATTGGTAACTCTCTGGCCACATCGAAGTCCCTTGTAAGAGGTACCCTAGGTACCAAGGGCACTGTGATCAAGGAAGGCCTCTAAGGGCTGAAACACTTATTGTTCCACCCTTAGAGGCCCTGTACCTTAAAAAAACACACATACATGTTGCAGACTGCATGTTTTAGTGCAGGGCAAAATAAAGTCAAAATGGCACACATCCCTGTGTCCTATGCCTACATCCACTGCAGTGGCATCCGTAAACCATCCCTCTAGCTGGTTGCACTATACGGGTGGTGAGGGTACAGATGCATGAGCCCTGTACTCTTACAGTGTACGGGAGTTTGTCATTACGAACTCCACAAGACCATAATGGCTTTACTGAAACTGGGAAGTTTAGTACCAAACTTCTCAGCACATTAAACCCACACTGACGCCAGTGTAGGATTTAATGAATAATTAGCTATTTGCTGCTCAGCCAGTGTAGGATTTAATGAATAATTAGCTATTTGCTGCTCCCAGCAACTGGCCCGCACCGGTTCTGACTCCCACTTTGGGTGTGAGAATCATTGGGAAAACCAAGTTAGGAGGAGAGGTATGTCCACTTTTGCAGCGTGAATCTTTCTGGATTCACTATGCTGTGCATTATTCCGCGGTCTTGTGGTTGGGTCCGGATTCGTAGTCTTTTCTCTCTTTTTTTTTTTTTTTTTTGTGTCCCAGGTGGGCGTCGGCGTCACCCTTCCTTGGGTGTATTTCCGGTGACGTCGGCATGCTTCCTGCGGAAGCTCCCATCCCTGGGCGCCATCTTCAGATTCTTTTTTCCGCGGTCGGGTCTGGATCGTTCCCGTTGGGCTCCAGACATTTTTGGAGAAAGTACTGCAAAGAGAGAAGTTCGAGAAGAAATTGAAGGAAGAAGACCAAGGAGGACTTCGCAGACCATTGGCGAAGAGAGAAGGAGAGAACGTCGAGAACTTCGACGATCATCGACGTCCACGCGGTCAGGGAGGCCTGAAACGCTCGAGGATGGACAACACGCCGTTCAAGTTCTGCCCGAATTGCAGACACAAGTACGCGCAGAAAGATCAGCACCCGGTGTGCAACCTTTGCCTACCGGTGGACCACAGAACCGAAGACTGCAACGCCTGCTCCGTCTTCGCCGCGAAGACCCTTCGTGTGAGGAAGAGTCAGAGGGTAGCACACGCCACCCTCGGAGGAAAAGCCCCGACGCCTTCGCTGTACGACCTGGGGATGTCCTCAGAGGAAGAGGACAACGCTGCCGCCGAAGACGACAGCTACACGGTCGTAGAGACCGATTCAAAGAAGACGCCTGATAAGGTAGGAGACTCGACGTCCCACAAGAGCACGAGAGACCCTGAGTCTCGAAAGAACGAGGGCCAGACCCCGAAGGCGCCGACGCAGCGACATCTGCAGTCCGCGACCACACACAGGCCCAGCGGATCCTCGGAGAAGGAGTCCCTGGCGCCGAGAGCTGTTGAACAGCAGAAGGCTCCGAAGATCGCCTCCGAAAGGGGCCGAGCTGTTGAACAGCAGAAGGCGCAGAAGATCGTCTCCGAAAGGGACCGATCGGCGTCGAGGGAGAAAGACCCGAAAACCTTGACGACATCCAAGGACCCGAAACAAGGTTCGACGTCCAAACATTCGACGCCGGGAGTCTCGCCGCCGAGCCAGGTGACGAAGAGAGGGGCCGAGCGTTCCGAAGCAGAGTGAGGCTTATGCCCCCCCCCCCCTCCCACTGGAGGGTGGCATAATGGGGTGTACCCACCCCAAGGAAGGGACCCATTGGTCCCAACCTATACCTACCTGTAACACCCGTAAATGTAGTATTTAAGGGCAACTCTGAACCGTCCCTCCTCAGACCAGAACAATCAAGAAAAACCGAAGAGCCGTGCTGAAGGAAGAAGAGGAGGACACCAACTAACTTGGCCCCAGCCCTACCGGATTGGCCTTTACCTGCTCCAGCGAAATCCTCGTGTCCTGCAGTCAGCAGCCCTCAGGAACCCGGAGGACCTGCTTTGCCTTCCCCAACCAGACTGTCTCTCGTGAGCACTGGATTTGCTCACCAAAAGACTGGCTCCAGCCAAAATCCGTGAGTCTGCACCCGACGCCCACGGCCCAAGTTCGAGTGGTCCAACACCCCAAAGAGGTCTCCCCAACAATCTTGACCTGGGATCTGGTGATCCCTGAACTACCTTGAGTCGCCAACCGGCACCTGCAGGCCCTTTCTGGAGGAACAGCAGCCCCCTGTGACTCCCACCGTTTCTAGTAAAAAAAGCCCAATGTCAAGACACCCCTGCTCCTGGCGTCCTACGGACTTGGATGACCCAATCAACGAAGTCCCGGCATCCTAAGACATCCCAACTTACCTCTCCAGCCTGTGGTTTCCTCCAGAAGATCTTCATCCCTGAGCCTGCAGTATTTATTACAACCGAAGAATCCCCATGGAAAACCACATGGCACCCAACACCAAAACAGCACTCGTCCGCCCCTGTGCCGTTGTGGGTGCACCTTGTGTGCTAAATCGATAAGTCCTGGAACTTTGCTCCCACAATCTTGTGGCTTGGTCATGATCAGCCACCAACTGGAGGAGGCCCACTAACCCCCATTGGATAACATTGGGACTTAGCACTCTGCACCTGGCCGCCCTAGTGCCTCTGAGGGCGCTTTGACAATGAATCCTTGACCCTGGGGAACCCTTGTTCTAACCCCTGAAAACCGCTCCCAAACCTAAGTACTTACCGTCATACCGATAACCTGGTTTTCTCCCATAGGACTGCCATTAACTTCTTTCTTGTGAATTTTTTTTTAAGTGTGGAGTTGGTATGTATGAAACCTTAAGAAGCTGTATACTTACAAAAACTGATTTACTAACTTTTTATCTAGGACATGTCCCAGTGTGATATCTAGGCATATCACATTGGGTAGAAAAAGTAACGTAAAAAGTTATCTAAAAAGGAACTTACAAAGTAATCTCAATAGTAATTGAAAAGTAATTCCAACTGTTTTATGAAGTGACTTAAGTGTAACCAATTCAATTACACTCAACTTCATTCAAACTGTATTTAACTGCATTAGTCTTGCAAAATAATATTACACTTAACTGTACCAGGTCTGGCTTTGTTCTATAAATAATATACAACTAATGTTTTTAGTTGTCGGACCCCACCGAACTCAAGAATTACCGCCCCATCTCGCTCCTCCCGTTCCCAGCCAAAGTCATCGAGAAGACCGTCAACAAGCAGCTGGCCGCCTTCCTCGAGACGAATGGATCCCTCGACCCCTCACAGTCTGGCTTCCGAGCCAACCACAGCACCGAGACCGCCCTCATCGCTGCCACCAATGACATCCGTGCCCTGATGGACAACGGAGAAACAGCGGCCCTCATCCTCCTAGACCTCTCCACGGCATTCGACACTGTCTGCCACCGCACCCTAGTGCAGCGCCTCAGCAACGTCGGAATCCAGGAGAAGGCACTGGAATGGATCATCTCCTTCCTCGACGGAAGAACACAGAGTCCGTCTACCACCGTACAAGTCAGAGGCCACCGAAGTCATCTGCGGCGTCCCTCAAGGATCCTCGCTGAGCCCCACCCTCTTCAACGTCTACATGAGCCCCCTCGCGGCCATGGCACGCCAACACAACCTCAACATCATCTCCTACGCTGACGACACCCAGCTGATCCTCTCCCTGACCAACGACCCCGCCGCCGCCAGAGCCAACCTTCACGAAGGGATGAAAGACGTAGCCGAGTGGATGACGACCAGCCGCCTGAAACTGATCTCAGACAAGACGGAAGTCCTCATCCTGGGTTCCTCGCCCTCCGCCTGGGACGACTCCTGGTGGCCCCCCGCCCTGGGCAGCGCACCCAAACCGACAGACCACGCACGCAACCTGGGCTTCATCTTGGACTCCTCCCTCACCATGACCAGACAAGTCAACGCCGTCTCCTCGTCATGCTTCAACATCCTGCGCATGCAACGGAAGATCTTCCGGTGGATCCCCACCGAGACCAGGAAGACGGTCACCCAGGCCCTCGTCACCAGCCGACTGGACTACGGCAACGCCCTCTACGCCGGAACCACCGCCAAGCTCCAGAAGAGACTCCAGCGGATCCAGAACGCCTCAGCCAGACTCATCCTCGACATCCCACGACACAGCCACATCTCCGGACATCTGAGAGACCTGCATTGGCTCCCCGTCAACAAAAGAATCACCTTCCGCCTCCTCACCCACGCACACAAAGCCCTACACGATCAAGGCCCTAGCTACCTCAACAACCGCATCAACTTCTACGCTCCCAAACGACATCTCCGATCAGCCAGCCACGCCCTCGCCGCCGTCCCCCGCATCCGAAGAACGACAACAGGAGGAAGGTCCTTCTCCTACCTGGCCGCCAAGACCTGGAACTCCCTACCGACCGACCTGCGCCTGACCCAAGACCACCTCTCCTTCAGGAAGAAGCTCAAGACCTGGCTATTCGAGCAGTAGCAGCAGCACCCCCCCCCCCCCCCCCCCCCAGCGCCTTGAGACCCTCGGGGTAAGTAGTGCGCTATATAAATGCCTGTGATTGATTGATTAAGAAAAAAAATTGGTCTGAGCTTATTCTTTGAGTGTGACATTTCTTGCCTGAGTGTGTACAATAAATGCCAAACACTACACTCTGATAAAGCCTTTCTGCTCGCCCACACTACCACAAATAAAGAGAGTAAGGTATTATCTACTTTTACCTCTGCCTACCTTCGGGTTTCTGTGCACACTATACCTTACTTTGGTATAGTATATGCAGAGCCAGCTTCCTACACTGACCCACCGGATCAAGACCAGCGCTAACCAAATTAAGGAACCCTTCACCATTGTCAGAGTTCACATGCCTGTCAGGTACTGAAAACTCCCCCACCCTGAACAGCCCCCCCCCCCACCCACCCCCTCACCCCCCAACCAGGAACTCTGCAACGCCCTCACCGACCATTTCCACAAAACAACATAGCTACCATCTATAGAAACTTCAGTCCACCACTCCATCTGACCTCCTTAGCATCCCGTCGACCACCCGCTCACCGTCTGGGGAAAAACTCAGCACACCGAACACAACCACTTATGAACTCCATCCACTCGAGAGCACCCACCGACGCATGCCCTCAGCTGCATTTCTACCTTGGAAGAGACCTGATCAGCTATCAGCTCAACACCATCTCCCAGAAGCACAGTCATTTCCAGATGCCTGGAAACACACAGTGAGACCCCGTCTCAAAAAACCTTTGGCAGACCCCAGCGAACTCTAGAACTACCGTCCCATCTCTACTCCCGTTCTCTGCCAAAGTCCTGGAGAAGGCCATCAACCTTAAACTAATTGAAAACCTGGAGAGAAACAACCTACTGGTTTTAGAGTCAACCACAGCACTGAGAAAGACCTGATCGCCGCAACAGATGACATTTGCACACTACTCGACAGAGCATAATCAGCTGCCCTGATCTTGACTAATCTTTCTGCGGCCTTCAACAGTCTCCCATCACTCACATCAATCGTTTACCCCAGATTGGAATCGCAGATGATGTGCTGTCTCCTCTGCCTGCTTCCACATGCTCCACAAAGTTTTCAAGGGGCTACATATCAGCACCATGAAAATGGTGACGCAGGCCCTCATCAGCTGACTGGTCAATGCAGTCTGCGCAGGTACCACCAACAAACTCATGCAAAGACTCCAGACAATCCAGAACGCAGCCGCTGGACTGATCCTCATCTTGCGCAAGTTGCCACGCATCACCCATCACCTGAAGGACCTCCACTGGCTCTCCGTCCAGCAGAGATGCCATTTGAAGCTTCTGAGCCACACCTACAAAGTCCTCCACGACCAAGGAACAGCTTACATGAACCACCGCCTTTCACTTCCACTGACTTCACAGGAATCTCTGCTCCACACACGTCGCCCAGATTCCACTCATTCGCTACTGCCGCTTCGGTGTATTCTCCTTCTCCCACCTCCCTGCCAAAGCCTGGAACGCCCTTCCCCCTCCACATCCGCATCCTTGCTGACCTACTTAAGGAAGGGAAGCAATACTGGCTCTTTGACTGATACCTGCAGCACAGCACCTGGATACTGTCTCTGGTGATAAGCTGAGCTGTACAATTTTAGAATTGACGTTCTGTACAATTAGGACCTGATTGATTAATTTTTTGGCTTTAGTGCCTGTACTGTACTCACTACTCTGCAATGTGCACCTTCATGCACCCAAAATTGAACCGTAGCCTAACAAAACTGAACATCGCAAAACACAAGAGCAGGTCCTAGTTGAAGCTCCTGTCTTTCTTACAGCCACAATGCCTTTCCTGCAAATGATACCTTTTCTGCTTTTAGTCTTTAGGAGAATCGGGGTCCAAATCAAAATGTAAAAAAGCCAATACGGAACTTGACCCCATACCTCATCGAAAGAAAAGGGGCAGTCCATAAAGATAAACATTGCACTCCTTTGTCCCTGGTTTAGGAAGATATTCCTCAGTTGGTCCAGAGACACCTAGATGTTCAAGGGCCAGTGTCGACCCTGCAGCAAATAGCTCCTTTAATGGTGGGTCTGCTGCATATCTTTGGTGCAATTCTGGTCCCTTGTGGTAGAGTCCCAGAGGTCTCAAATCTGTTTTTTTTTTTTTTTTTGGAAAACCTTTATTTACTAATACAAGTACACCGCTATTCAGCCGTACATCCCGGAGGCCAGGCAGCATTATGGATCAGTTCGAAAACATGTACAAAACAGAAAAAGGAGTAGTCAGGTTTAATTTTATGGATATTAAAGAATCTCAAAAGCAAGAGGAACCAACGGGAACAAGAAAAGAGAGAGAGGAGAAGATGAAAAAGAGAGAGAGAAACAGGGGAAAGAAGATGGCAAGGCAAAGGAGCATATCAAATCTGATTGTCGGTGGCAGATCCTCCCCCCGATGCAGTTTGTCATTTTGGGGCCAATAAATGGCCTTTACTGAGTCCGCTAAAGATTTTCACTCTGGTCTCTTAGATCCACACCAGTTCCCGTTGTGCAGCCATATGACCTGCTGCCAACACCTATGTCAGGCCTTGAACTGATGTCAGCAAAAGCTTGACTGATGTCCTGCTTTGAGACTACAAATGCACAACCATTCATTATGCCTTCTGACTAACCCAGTACCTCTGCCGCGTCACAACTGAAGTTCTATTCTCTTAATGGTTCTGAGCGTATTCAAGAGAAAGAGTCCCCTAGGATAGATTGATAATGAATGAGGAGTTACTTCCCTCTCATTATACTGCTGATATGCCATACCTGGATTTGCAAAATGCAAATGGGGTAGGCACAATCCCTGTAATTGAGCTTGAGTCTTCACATGAGCCACCGACCAAATAAAGTGCCTTATTTGCAGCCATTGTCTGAAGGGCATCAGAGGTACTAGATCTTAAGTTGCCCTCCATTTGAAACAGAAATTCAGCATCCAAGGCTGAGCTCATCAGAGCCCTTTTCCCCATATAATATGCCCTTACTGACACGGATGGCTACATGGTCCAAGCCTTATTCTTGCCCGCTGGCCAGCCTTCAATATCTTGGCAGCATCAGCCTCTGGTCAGTGATCCAGACTTTGTAACAGAACACACTGTACTGAGTTAGGTCAATCCTAAGTACTCCGGACACCACTTCCAGACAGGGAATCCAAGAAGAATTATGCTTTTGGCAAGAGAATATTTTTGTCCACAAGCCTGGCACTTAAGTCTATAAATGGGGTTTGTTCCTTAGGTAGGTCTATGCAAACTCTGTCATACATGACCAGCAATTTGTTGCTGGCAGTCCCAACACCCCAGAGTTACTCTGGCTCAGACTATACATAACGGATTTGATGAAGTACGTAATCTGTGTGGGCCTGGATGCAGCGGTTTGTTTGGGTGCAGCGGTTTGTTTGGGTGCAGGGGTTTGTTTGGGTGCAGGGGTTTGCCCTAGTATTTTGCTCAAGAGGCACTCATTGAGGTTTATTGGATTCTCAAGTAATGATGGACACCTAACTGATATGCCCTTCGATGGGCCGAGAGTCTTTGGAGAGGGAAAAGCAGGCTTTGTGGTAGAGCGATTTAAAAAAATGCTGATCCGCCCAGGGTGCTCTTTGGGGCTATTGACCTCAGCAAAATAATTTCCGATCACATTAGGAAAATCAGAGGCTGTTCAACATGGCTGGTCTTTGGGTACCTTCAGCCTTCCAACCCAGCGGTATAGCTGACAGCCCAGCCCTTTGCTGTCACCACACAGGGGCAGCAGGGCCTGCAGTACTCCAATTCCTCCTCTCCTGCTACAGCAGTAACAAAGCTGCTTTTTGTTCATGATTCATGTCAGGCCGGTAGAGGCAAGACACACAGTTGCCTCCCTGGCTGGAGATCCATCATGTCTAGCAGATTGGGTTTAAAAAATCATCCAAACAGATTACACTCTATCTTTTTCTCCCCATCCCAGCTGCCTTGCACACCAGAGCAAATTTGGTAGAAGTACTTGACACTCCTGATGCATGAGATAAATATTTTACTCTCCCGGGGTACCTTGAGCAGGAGAAAGCCAAGGGATGCTGTTAAAGTTATTTCAGACCTATTCTAGACATTTGACCATTATATTCTTTCGTGCACAAATACAAGTTCAAAATGTTCATGCTGGCTCAGATTCTATCTGCCCTAGACCCAGCAAACCGGTTGATGTCCGTAACCTTGCAGGACTCAAATTTCCAAGTTCCTGTCCTCCAGTCCCACAGTTGTTGACTGCGGTTTAAGGTGGGGCAGGGATACTAATAATTTGCTGTGCACTCCTTGGACATTTCTTAGGCCATTTGAGTGTCCACCAAAGCAATAGTGGTGGTCATGGGCCTTTTTTGGAGTAGATGTATTCCAATTCCTCAATGACTGGCTACTCAAGGCTGTCTTGCTGCAGTCAGTCATGGAATACCTCAGGACCACAGCTGAGCTCTAGACATAGTTAAGCTTTACCATCAACGTGTTGAAGTCCCAACTGAGCCATACAGAGACCTCAGTTCATTGAGGCATATCTGGTCACTGACGTTCAAGGCTTCCCCATACACCTCAGAAAGTCCAGACATTCAGGGTATAATTGCTAGGTTTCAGGATCATACCTGGGTCTCTGAGGCTGGCTTTGAGGATTCTTGGACTCTTAGTCTTTTGCATCCTCCTCGTCCACTATGCCAGGTGGCACATTTGTGCTTTGCAATGGAATCTCAAACCAGTGAGTTCTGCATCTGGGCTCTCTGTCCGACTCCATTTGCCTGCCAAGGAAGACTGCAGGTCAGTTTGGACACCGGTGCAGATCTGTGAGCTGCTACCTCCTCCCCAACTAGATCATAATTGTGGCCAACGTGCCCCTGCTGAGTTGTTGGGGAGGGTCATCTAGGGAGGTGGAAATACAGGCTTAACATCTGCAGAAGAGATCTTGCTCCACATCAGCCAGCTATTTATTTGAGTAATCCATTTGGGCCTTCATGGCCCCCCATCAAAGGGAAGCTGATTCAGGTTGTCACAGGCAGCACTACCGCAATGTAGTACTGCAACAGGCAGGGTGGAATGGGGGTCCTGGGCCTGTTCCAGCAGGTTCTCTGCCTCTGGAGATGGGAGATCCGAATGTTCTAAAGAAAAAAACCATCTTTGACGAAAATTAACAGAATCTCTGAAAACTATTGAAGTGAAATACGAGAGAGAAGGGGATCCTTCTTTCCCTTTCCAGACCAGGGACCTTGCCAGAGACATGAGGACTGGTAAGGGACATTTAAAATACCCCCTTTAAATTCTGCCCCAAATGCCATCACAAGTTCTTTGGAAGACCCCAACGAGGTCTGTAACTTCTGTCTCCCACAAGACCACAGAGATGAGGCCTGTGCTGCATTCATGCTGAAGACCTTGAGGGTATGTCGACGACAAAGGCTCCAACACTACACCATGGCCAGCCAGAAGTCACAGGTATCAAACATTTGGGCCTGTCCAGAAACGACAAAAAAGGGCACACAGTGGAGAGTCAAGCAAAAACAGATTTAGAAGAAGGTAACCAGGTAGACAAGGTAATCAGACCCCGCAAGGCCCTGACTGAATGCCAGCCAAAGAGGCCCACAGATTCCGACCATGGGATACCTATGCAGGCAAAACCCCATCAAAGCCTCCAATGGTTCCATCTGGTACAGAGTGAGCAAAGGAGAGGATTAAACCTTTGGCGTCGACACCTAAAAAGAGACCTTCTGCGACACTTGATGAACAGGCACAGGAGGAAGAGACTAAGGCTCTAGACTGAAATGGCAACGATCATGTGAAAGATGTTTGACAACTCTTCAAAGTAATTACGAATCGTGTCAAAACTGATACCACTTTACATTGAAGATGACTGCTTGGCCACAGAGGTTCCTGCAACATCAGAGCCACAGGAAGAACCTATAGAGTATTTTGGAACCTGAAAAGGCAGTAGGATTTGAAGAAGAGTCGTCGAACGAACTCTGTACTGAAGTCTCTGAATAAGGAATAGACCGCTATCCATTCAAGGTCTTCACCACCAACAGCCTCTTCAAGAGGGCTGCAGCGACTTCTGGTGAACAGCTGGAGTATGAAAAGGGTGAGTCTTATTTCCTTCTGGAAACACTGTCAGCCAACAGGGTTACCTGTACTTACCCATGCTGCTCAGCATACTGGTCCAGGGGAAAGAGGCATTTAAAGAATGTGCAACTGCAAAAACAGTAACACCAAGGGGTGAGCAGATGTGCCAACCTCAATCCAGGAACCCAAATATATACAAGGTAATGTACTAGCTGACTCCAATTGTCACCACTGCAAGAAGGCGCAGCAACATCCACAGGACCACCACCAGAAAGAGAGCAAAAGACTGAACATGGTGGTTAGAAAAATGGAGAGGGTGGCCCCACAATAGTGACGAATTGCAAATTCTAGTGCATTACTAAACTGGTACGGCCACCAACAGAGGGACAAAATAAAGTCCCACATCCAACACCTTCGTGATGAGTTCAAGAAGAGTGCCAAAGCAGTCATGCAGAAGAGACTGAATGTTGCAAAAACATTTCTGAATGCAGCCCTATACGCAGCAGACACTGCCTGCAGGCAGCTGTGCACCGGCACTACACTGTGATGGCATGCATGGCTAAGCGTTTTCGGCTTCAAACCAGATTTGCAAGTCCACATCATCAACATGCCCTTTGTCAGGAACCCCCTGTTCGGACAAGTGGTCGACGGATTCTTACAACAAATCAGAAGAGTAAAGAAACGACCGAGGTGATGGGAGCTCTCCCAATTCAGAGGCTCTTTCAGAAGAGGAAGAATAGCGCCTTTCACACAAATACAACAACAGCCGTATGACAGTTCTCATCAAGCTACACAGCAAGCCACGTACCAACAGTAATAACACCCTGCCAGTCAGCCATTTCAGGTGCAAGTAAGGGGAAGAGGACAAACCCCGGAGAGGAAGAAGCAACAAGCAAGTGACTTGCCCGGCTACAAGACAAGCCGTCACAGAACACCAGTCTGAGGCAATATAGGGTTGTTCTCAAGAGTGTGAACCAATAATATCAGACAAATTGATTTTAAACAGAAGTCACAGATATTGCATAGAATTTGCCAAAGAACCTCCACAAAGGTCCTTCGAAAGCACAAAAGATTTCGAGGGGTAAAGGTAACAATTAAGAAAGGAGGAGAGGGAACTCTTACGAAAGAATTTAATCAAGAGTACCACCAGAGGAAAGAAACAAAAAGTTAACCATACTTCCTGGTTCCAAAACAGGATTTAATTCTGAGACCAATCTTAGACCTCAAATTCCTGAACAAATTCATATGTACGAGGCACTTCAAAATGACAACACTCCAATGAGTGATCCCGCTTCTAAAACAATGAGACTACATGGCCAAACTAGGTCTCAAAGATGCCTACCTACATCCAACAGTGATTCGGATGGCACGAGTGCTGAGCTCTTTACGTCTGAGGGGTCGGGTCTGACGGTGAGGGAGGTGGGAGCGGGGTGGTTGAGTCTGATCCGGGATAGTGCCCTGCTGGATCCGCACGTATATTTCCGGATGTTCATAAGAATTGCTTTGCTACTGAGAACGCAGCACGATCTGTGATGTCTGTACCCAAGTGTGCCATAATGAGGTGAACAAACTGTCTACACGTATTGTATGATGCCAATTCCGGGGGGGGGGGGGGGGGCACATTGTTTTGCTGTTGCAATAAAAAACTAAAATAAAGTAAAAAAAAAAAAAAGATGCCTACCTACACATCGCTATGCATCAGGGACACAAAGTACCTTGGATTCGTTCTAGACAAAGTACACTACCAATTTAAAGTACTAGCCTTTGGCATAGTCGGCACCATGTTTCTTTACCAAGTGCCTTGCTGCAGTCGCAGCCTGATTGAGAAGCAAAGGAAAACATGTATACCTAACCTATGACTGGCTAGTGAAGGTAGAAACAGAAAAAAAAGACACATGTCAGGGACATCCAAACAGTAATCACAACTCTGGAAAACCTGGGTTTCTCCATAAATCACAAGAAATAGCCATTACAACCATAGCAAAAGTAGGTGTTCCTAGGAGCGACCTTGAATTCAAGAAAAGCATGCACTTACCCTGTCCCAAGGAGGATAAAGGCGATTGAGAGTGAGGACAGTAATTAAACTAATGGACATGATGCCATCATGCATACCACTCATAATATATGTGAACTATACATGCAACCTTTCCAGGAATGGATCAACAACAAATTGTCACAAGCCACCGGGAGTTGGAATGATCTAGTGGTTGTCACAGAAAATTTATAAAAGGAAATCCAGAGTAAATATCAACACTCTCAATGACGGGTAAAGTTCTAATTGATGATCGTGAGGATCATTAAAAATGCCACGTCTCCTCCTCAAACCCCTTCTTCACCATTCATCTTGGCTTTAACAAGGGTTGGCATTTTTTACTCAACTTTTCAATGTTACCTAAGGTATGACTGCAGAGGTAGTTGCATGATTTCTTAAATTTGATAATGCAAATCAGGACTTCCTAAATATTGTCTTATGGTATTGCAAATGTTACTAATTGTAGACTCCTGGGTGACATGGTGCTAAGAGCCTGTTTACTCCTGCATTTTAATTCCTTGCTTTGCGCACTGGTTTCTCAGTAAATCTAGTTTAGGACTATTTGTATTATGCATCAAGTTTCTTCAGCCCAGGACTCTTTCGGGACATTAAGGAGCTCAGATACATCAACAGTGGAAAACCTTGTTTCCAAGCACCATATTCTACAGGTTCATGCCATTGATGTTTCAGAAATAACGTGCCCCACTGCCTTTAGGTACCACCGAGAAGATAACCTTTGGAGTATATACCCGTATCCACATGGGAATAATACAAGAGAAAACTGCATTTTTTTTTTCTCAAGGTGTTTCAGTGAATTTCACTATCATATTGAGTGCTTGATAGATTCCCGCCCCATTTTTTAAAATAATTCTGTATATACATATCTGATTTTGGCAAATGTTGAGATTTCCAGTAGAATTTAACATTTCAGTAGTAAATTACAGAGTAATTTGAGTCTTTACTGCTTCTCCTGTACAAATTATTTTCCTTGATCCCTAAGCCTACAAAGCGTTTCCTCCTCGTAGTGAGGGTTTATACTGTAAAACGGGTTTCAGCTAATTGCGGAAGAAATATTAGAAGCATATAATTAAGACTCAATTAACATTGTAGCCTTTCTGTTCTTATTCCTTGCACTCCCTCTTAAATATGGTATTACTGTCCATTCGCTGAAATGCTTTTTTGGTCTAGTTTTACACCACTGTTTGTGTACCTGCTACTAATTATTTAAAATATGAATAGTGGACTGTGGCCCACAGGAGTATTTGTCACCTCATTGTATTAGCTGTATCATTCCGCCTTCTGGGAAGTGCTTCCATTGGAATTGATAAGGGACAGTTTTTACTTTTGGAAATACTCATACATTTTCCGCGTCACATTCAGTTCACCTAAATATGATTCCTGTACAGAAAGCAGCCCTTTTTTGCTTCTTTTTCTCTCCGCGTTGAAAAAGCTAGCAAAGCTAGCTTTAATGTATCAAATACCATTTGTGCAATTAAACATTTGTGAATGCCTCTGTTTACCTGAGAAGTTAAATGGTGGACCTAATCAGTTTGTTGGTTTCACTTTGTATTGCACGGCATGAAAACTAAAGGAACTGTGGAGTCTTGAGTTTTGCATGGGCAACAAAATGCCTTGAGAGTGGAGAAATGCATATTGGGGTAGGGGGTGCGCACTGATCAGAGTTTTTAAGCCAGTCTCTTTATATGAGCAGTTTGCCTTCCATTAATTTCAGCAGTTGTGAAAATGGAAGGGTAAGCAGAATCACCATGAAGTTAAGTTATCCTTTTTCTCTTTTCAGGAATGCTGATGCCACAGTACAAGCTTTCTCAGAATTCCATTCATGGCAGTCCTGCATCTTCCAATTATCAGCAAACCACTATTTCTCATAGCCCTTCCAGGTAATAGGATTTATTCTAATGTTTCAATGTAGTTCTCTTTCTAAACAACACAGCTCAATTGTTCTAATATGCATAGCCCTATAAATGTATTTGGACTGGTAGTATTGCATTTATTAGTACCTTGTTGTCAAGACATTGTCAGATTATAGGCCCTCACTTAGAGAAGGGTATTAACAAGGGTTTTGTCAGAAAGAGGTGGATGGGTCCACCTTCATTTACGTTCTCTGGTCCCATCTTGATGGTTGGAACCACTTCAGCAGTGCCATCAGGATACCCCTATGGATTGTGCTGTGGCAGTGGCATCTAACGTGCTGGCCAATAAGGGTGATGTGGTAGCTGCTGTTTTCTCTGGCACACCTTCTGGACAAAATGCCATTAAAATCATTGTGACCCCACACAGGAACTTAATTAGATGCCCCCTACAGACTGGGTGAACTCAAAGCATGTGTTTATTTTCTGTCCTGGAAAGGGTCACCACTTGGGTGCTGGTGACGAGGAAGTGTTGCTAGTATCCATGTGCTGGTACTGCCAAACCCTCCAACCACTATCCCCTAAATGTCTGCTAATGACTGATATGAAACTGGGTGTTGCCCAAACTGTACAAGTAGACTAGTACGGCCGTACGTTTTGATTGTACACTATTCTGATGTACAGCGTTAGGCTCAGAAATGTTTTCAACTTCCCAAGTGAAGTGGGATTCCTCAGGTGCTAAAGTGAGGTGCCAGAGTGCCTTCATTCTCCCCTAAACTCTTTGGCTTGCAAATTTGTTTGCTGCACAATTTCCTCAGCCACCTGCATCCTGAACAATATAGTCAGTAAACAATTTTTTTTCTAAATTAACCTTACACCCATCATCTCCAATGAATGTGGGAATTACTTACTGACCTAATTAAGTCTAAGTGAGCATTCTACCAGTGCTTGGTGCGGGATCTCCCTGCTCTGGTCAGCTGGTCTCTAGCTCTCCATTTCACAATTTTTGCTTGCGAAGGGGCATGGCCAGGTTCCTCTGAATCTCTAGAAGATGTCTTCATTGGAAGGAATTGCAAATGAAAGATCAACCTGATTCTACTCTGACTCTCCCTCTAATATTGTCTCCGTATCCGATCCTGCATCTGTGTTCTCCATTATTCTATTTATAGCCTCGGAAGCAGTTATCTAACGAGACACCATCTGCTTTTTCCATCTAAAGCTTTCTAGCATCAGAATGCAGGGGTACTCTGAAATAAATGATGTGTATGGGTGCTATGAACAGAAAATGGATTACAATGTTGTGGGAGTGTAGTAATGTGTGATCACAACAACAAAGGACTCTGAGCTCACACTTATCTGACTAAAAGCGCTTTTCCAAAGATCCAACCCTGCAGAGAACTTCTCCAAAAAATCTAAGAGAAAATAAAAAAATTAGTTCAAGTTCCAATTCACCGAATAAGGCAAAAGCACATTGTGCCAAATTTGTACTTGACTGTAGGAGAAACTTCGTTTTGAGGTGTGCTTCTTGTGAAAGAGTCAAAAGCAGTTGGCTCACAGGGAAGTTAGCCATTTGCAACATTTAACCCTCTGCTTTCACCCACCACAGCTTAGGGCAGGGTCAGCCCACGTCAAGTATTGATCAGTTATTGTTCACATTTTACTTCAGCACACCATATATCTTTGGGAAAATGGGTAGGCATATGTTAGACATTAATCAGTCGCTGTATCGTTCATATGTTAATTCTACGCTGCATGGCATACATCATAAGGCTATGGCTTCAGCCACTGCTCAGTTATTTAGCAATAAAAAATTAGCTTTAGCCCACCACAGCCAGTGCAATGCTTTGGCCCACTCACAATGGCCTCCAAAATATGTTGGCCATAGCAAAACATGTATGGCTGAATATCTAATCAGTAGCTGAAGTGTTAACCCATTGCCACTTGATGTATGCTGTGCTTTGTGGAAGTAAAATGTAAATGGCACGTTAAATTATCAATGACAGAAGTGGGCTGACATTGGGTACCGCTAAAAAGCCCCTGGCAGCAGGAGGTACAACAGAAATGGCAGCTGTGCCCAGGGGTGGGGACGGACGGGGGCTGACACAAAGATGTTTAGTGAGTCTTTGCTCATGGATTTCACGTGCATCAGCATCCATAAGCAGGGATCAGTTTGAGAGACTCTGGGGAAACACTCCCCTTTCCAGTGAAGTCTCCCTCAAACACTGATGTGGTCACTCATGAGAGATATCCCACCAGACATATCTGGAGCTCAGTTTAAGTTCTCCTGCTTGCGCCTTTGGTGGGATTAGCTACTGGTGGGCTTGCGAAGACACAAGAGGTTCTGCAACAGCTCTTACAGATGCAGACATATGGGAAAGCCAGAGCTTTCCTTGCACGTAACTCTTCTTGGAGACCTTCATGTTCGAGGCATATGAGCTGCAGATTGTACACTATGCATTATATCTCCACCTGGTGTTAGGCACGGATGATTGCAGGTTGTTGTCTTCTTGGAAGAAGTCTTTGTAGTCACGAGATAGGTGACTCCTCCCTTGGACGATACTGCGCATGGGCATCGGCTCCATCCTTAGATTGTTTTTTTCCGCCACTGGGTTCGGATGAAAGTTTCTCCGCTCCGGTTAGAAAAACACTTATCAGAAACTTCGATGCGCAGAACTTCCTCAAACTTCTAAAAACTACCCTACAATACTTTCGACGCCATCAGTTCCGTTCCGGTCATCGACGCGGCTGTCGGGCCTACCGACGCCGTGCGGCCTACACCACATGGAAAGAACTCTGTTCAAAAGATGCCTGGTATGTCGCGCAAAGTTTCCACATAGCGACCACCATGAGGTCTGCAACCTCTGTCTATCGCCGGAACACGACGAGTCGACCTACACAGCTTGTGCATCCTTCCGATTGAAGAAAACCATCCGGGATCGGAAGGCCCGTCGAAACGAAATGAGGAGATCAGCTCCAGCACCGGAAGACATCTTCGACGAAGAGGTTCCCCTCGTTCCCGAAGAAGACTCCCCTGATCTCCAGATCGTATCAGAGGCAGACAACTCAGATGACTCCATTCCATCGGGTCAGCGCGTGAGTACTACTGCCCCTGCACCACATATTCTGCCCAAACTGAAGGCAAAGGTCAGCACTCCGCCAAAGGGCCCAGTCGAGACCGATTACCTGCTTCGGCCCCGAAGAAACCAACTAAGCCTTCAAGTGCCTCGACACCGAGCAAGCCTCTTCCATCGGCACCAAAAAATAAAGATGCCTCGGTGCCGAAGCCAAAAGACCCTTCGGCACCAAAGCCTAAAATAGAACCGGCACCGAAACATAAAGACGTACCGAAAGAAGCACCAGCTCCGAAGCCGTCCACTTCTACATCTTCGGCGCCAAAGAACACAAAGCCTGATTCCGAGGTGCCCAAATTCTCGAACATGCCTACAAAGCTGAAAATGACACCGTCGGCATCGGAAACTGTCACAGGACGTTATAACACCTCCCCTGGTACCGAAAAAATCGACGCCCAAGAAAGTTGTAGAGGAGGAGGAACTTTTTAGACCAGATTATCGACAAAAAAAAAACTACAAAGACCCAAAGACAGGTCGTGTAGGTGCTACACCTCACAAGAAGAGACCAGTAGATGCACCACACACACCTGTGGTTCGTGCCAAGAAAAAGGACTGTGCAACATCTCCTAAGCACCCTTTCTCTCCTATACCTCCTCTTCCTTCTTCTCCTGTTCCTCCTCACATATCCCCTCAAATCTCTCCTGTACATTCTCCATTATCACATTCCCCACAGCAGAATGATGATGAATACAATTTGGGTGGAGGGGAGGACATTCAAGAACCTGACTCATACCATGTATATGAGGGTATATGGGACTTTTCAAACCCCAATAATGTGCCTATATGGGACTTTACAAACCCACAAAATGTGCCTGACATTCCTGAACCGCATTCATACTCATCAAACCTTCCTCTCCAGAAGATACCATTGGTTTTGATCATCTGTCAAACAAAGCTGCTGTTTACCATGGAGTCCCTATGCATTCCGATGACATTGAGGAGGATTTTCTCCTAGATACCTTTGAGCAGTCTCAGCGGTCTGCTCAAATTCTTCTCATGATCAAGGGGGTCATCAAACACGCTCCAGAGGTATTTAAAGACCCTGTACGCACTAGAATATTAAACCCTAGAATCAAGAAAAAATGTAGACCGGCAGCCACAGATCCAGTCTACATTAAAGGACACCTACCACTAGACTCATTAGTTGTGGCCAATGCTAGGAAAAGGGCAAACTCTCAAACTTCTGGCGAAGCACCCCCACCTGACAAAGAATCAAAAGTAATCGATGCGTCTGGTAAAGAAATAGCTGCACAGGCTACAAACATTTGGCGTATAGCAAATACACAAGCCCTCCTCTCTTGTTACGATAGGGCTCATTATGATCAATTAGAAAAACTACTTGAGCACCAACCAGATCAGTACAAAGATCAAGCAAATTACCTTATACAGGAAGGCAAGCTAATATCCAATGCCTCAATAAAATGCCCGCTAGATGTCGCAGACACAGCATCTAGAGCTGTAAATACCAGTTGTGAGAAGTTGGCCTGATATATGATGCTCACTAGTTCTAGTGATCACCTTGTATCAGTCCAAACAACCCTTATGGTGATTGGTTGTACGTCAACCCTATAGACCAGCTATCCTAATGGTAGCATGGACAAAGCAGTCTTAGGCTAAACTCTTTTGGCATGTGAAGCCAGCTGTTTTACCACATATAACTCCTTGAATACCAAGTGAAAGGACACCACACAGGTTGTTATGAAAATAAACAAGTGTTTATTAACTAACATACACCTCTGAACTCTTTGAGGTCAGAGGGCTAATCACATGACAAACTCTTAGGAAAAATACGGTTCGAGGCATGTGGGCTGCTGAATTCATATCTGTGCATAGATCGCCGCCTAGTGTTGGGTCCGGATGATTGCACATTGTTGTCCTGGAAGAGTCTTCGAAGTATCACGAGATAGGTGGCTCCTCCCCTGGACTACAGTGCGCATGGGCATCGCCTCCATCCCCAGATTGTTTTTTTCCGCCATTGGGTTCGGATGTGTTTCGGTCCCGCTGTCGGAACCGATTGTACTTTTCTGTTTCTACTTGAGACCTAACGGTCTTTAGGCTGGGCGTCGGTACTGTTTCGTTCGGGTTATCTTATTCTCAGCTCTGAACAATCTGCCCCTCCGCGTGCTCTTGGCGCGGACGGGCCTACTCGACGCTCGAAGTTCCTATCATGGAACGTACTCCGTTCAAGAAGTGCCCGGTGTGCAATTCCAAATATTCACACCTCTACGTGCACCCTGTGTGCAACAAGTGTTTATCACCGAAACATGACGAGACCAGGTGTATGGCCTGTTCAAAGTTCCGGTGCAAGAAGACCCTAAAGCAGCGTCGCGCCGCTCGGCTCCAGGCCCAGTTGGCGGAACCCCCTGTGAGCCTGCCGGACAACATCTTCGAAGGTTTTGAAGTTTCGGACTCTAACCCTGCGTCGGAGGAAGAGGAAACCGGCGACGCGGAAGATGCAGACTTTTATGAAGCCGGCGACGAGGTAGGGGACGACGATGAGGCCATTGCCACCGTGGGGGATAGCTCGGAGGAAGAGCATCCCCAAACTGACTCAGGGGTTAATCCCCAAGACACGGCCCAGGTCGAGGGATCGCCTTCGGGCCTTACCCAAGACCTCGTTACTAGTCCAGCAGCCCCGCCTCTCGGCCCGGCCACGGACATTTTGGAGGGGCCACTCCCGTTGAAGGAAGCGAAAGTGAAGCCATCGGGATCCACGCAGTCGGTTTCGAAACCGAAAGTGAAAGTTCCATTGATGGGGCAGAAGGCTCGGGAGGTGTCAACACCTAAGGCAATCAAGATGGCCGACTTGAAGAGCCACGCCAAGATGGCCGACCCCAGGGCCTCGGGGTCGACGCCGAAACCAAAGGCGGCCGACGCGGCTGCGTCGGCGCCGAAGACATTGGGGGTCGACGACCCAAAAAAGGCTTCGAAGAAGCGCCAAAGCGATTCCACGGCTCCGGCTGTACCGGCTCCGACCGTAGGAACCAAGGATGGAAAGGTGTCAACTCCGAAGACGCTGCCCCCGGCAGAATCGACTTCCGACTCCGGGAGGGCTCACAAGCCAGTCAAGCCCTCTCCGGTATTGGCGAAGAAGGTAGTGGAATCCCTCCAACGGATTCGAAGCGCTGAAGTTCTCGAGCCGGAGGGAGTGAAGCCGAAGCCCGCATCGAAGCCGGCGAAGGCGCAGACGCCTATTCGCTACACCCTGCCGCCGAAATCGGCGCCGAAGGCCTTCGCTCCGAAGCAGGGGGCGGACGTGCCCTCGAAAGAGACATCGACGTCCAAGGCGGCGTTAGGGGTGTCGAAGCCTCGGCTCCAGTCACTCGCAGAGGAAGAGCGCCGAGAGGTCGTCATCGACGCCAATACTGGGAAATTGTCCCTCCTCAAGACAAAAATCACCGCGGAACCGGTGCTGGAGCATTTTCGGATTCCTCTTAAGAACAAGAAGGACTCGACGGGTGCTTCGGACCTTATGGAGCCTTCGTCTCCCACACATGTAGAACGTTCTCCTACTCGTTCTAATGCAGGGGAAGGTGACGATGAGGAGTACGACGAGTACAACTATCCGGCGTACTCGGATCCGGAGGAGGAACCTGCTCCTTGGTCTGCCGGAGCCGACCCGGACGACCCGCAATCGGGTCAGGAACCGCAGCTGTTTGCGGCAAAGACCTCACCGACGGAGGACTCAGCGGCCTTCAACGCTCTCCTCGAGAGAGCTGCGGCTAACCACGACGTCGAGCTGCACTCAGACCCGGTGGATGTGGACTTTTTATTTGACACTTTCTCAGTAGCCGAAAAGTCAGTCAAGACACTGCCGATGCTTAAGGGGGTGCTAAAACACGCAACGGAGGTCTTCAGGGAGCCCACCCGGGCGCGTGTCATCAACCCTCGCATTGACAGAAAATATAAGGCAGCGCCCTCGGATCCCACATACATCAAGGGACACTTGCCACTGGACTCGTTGGTTGTATCCAACGCTCGGAAGAGGGCGAACTCGCAGACCACTGGTGACGCTCCTCCCCCAGACAAAGAGTCCAAGATCTTCGAGGCCTCTGGGAAACGAATTGCTGCACAGGCAGCAAACATTTGGAGAATCTCAAACACACAGGCCCTACTTGCACGCTATGATAGGGCTCATTATGACACCTTAGAAATACTGCTGCAACACCTGCCTGACCAGTACAAGGAGGCAGGAGAAATGCTTATTCAGGAAGGCAAGCTCATCACAAATGCATCCATTAAATGTGCGCTAGATGTGGCTGATACGGCCTCCAGGGCAATCAACACTAGTGTGTTGCTTAGACGGCATGCTTGGCTGAGAATTTCAGGGTTCAAGCCCGATATTCAAACGACAATACTGAACCAAACTGTTAATCCTGACCACCTATTTGGCCCTGAGGTGGATGCGACGCTGGAAAAGATGAAGAAAGATACGGACACTGCCAAGTCTATGGGGGCCCTCCAGTCTCAGCAGTTTCGGAGCGGTTCCTTTCGTCGCTCCAATTCCAGAGGCACCTCAAGGGGTCAGGCATCGCAGTCCACCCAGTATTACAAAAGTAACACCCAACCCTCATACAACAACAAGGGTAGAGGTGGCTACAGAGGCAATAACGTCAAGGGCAGGGGACGTGGAAACAACAGCTCCAGGTCCACCACCGCCAACAAACAGTGACGTCTTGTCACTGCCCCCCGACCATACAACACCGGTCGGAGGGAGACTCCAGCAGTTCCTGCCCGCGTGGAAATCCATCACCACGGACAGGTGGGTCAAGTCTCTTATCCAGTACGGTTACTGTCTGGAACTTACTTCCATTCCACCAAACATACCCCCAAGAAGCCGTCCTATGTCCGGCGAGCACTTGACCTTGTTGCAGCAGGAAGTCCTAGTCATGCTGCAAAAAGGGGCAATAGAGCCCGTTCCATTGCAGGAAAGGGGAACAGGGGTTTACTCCCTGTATTTTCTAATCCCCAAAAAGGACGGATCCCTCAGGCCCATCCTGGACCTAAGACCCCTCAACTGGTACATTCTCTCGGAGCACTTCCATATGCTCACATTACAGCAAGTGCTCCCTCTGCTTCAGCAGGGGGACTTCCTGGCTACGCTGGATCTGAAAGATGCATATTTTCATATCCCACTGCATCCTTCCCACAGGAAGTATCTCAGGTTCACGATTCAGGACCAGCATTACCAGTTCAGGGTTCTGCCGTTCGGGGTCACCACGGCGCCGAGGGTATTTACAAAGTGCTTGGCGACCGTGGCGGCGCATCTCCGACGCCAGAACGTCCATGTCTACCCCTACCTGGACGACTGGCTCATTCAAGCAAAGACAGAACAACTGTGTGTCGACCATGTGTCACGCACCATTCATCTCCTGCACGATCTGGGATTCTCTCTGAACTACCCCAAGTCCCATCTCCAGCCCGCCCACGTGCGACAGTATCTGGGCGCGACTATCAACACTCTGGCAGCCACTGCGCAGCCAAATTCAGTGAGAATCGCCAGTATTCAGGCGCTGATCCAACGATTCAGACCTCAACACTCGCTTCCAGCGAGGGTGTTCATGCAGTTGATAGGCATGATGGCCTCCTGCATCTCCATTGTCCCGCACGCGAGACTACATATGCGTCCGCTTCAGGAGTGCCTTGCACGTCAGTGGACTCAGGCTCATGGGCGACTGACAGACCTAGTGTTGGTGAGCGGTCGGGCATACAACTCTCTGCATTGGTGGAATCCACAAAACCTTTGCAAGGGCCGACCATTCCAGGAGCCTGTGCCACAGATTGTCCTGACAACGGACGCCTCTCTCCAGGGATGGGGAGCGCATGTACTCCAGTACACGGTGCAAGGACTATGGACACTACAGCAAAGGAAGATGCACATCAATGTGTTGGAACTGATGGCAGTCTTCATGGCCTTAAAGGCGTTCAAAGTACATCTGTGCAACAAGGTCGTGTTGATCCGGACGGACAACATGACGGCCATGTACTACATCCAGAAGCAGGGAGGCACACACTCTCCACAGCTGTCTCATCTGGCTCAGAGCATGTGGAAGTGGGCCATTCAGAGGAACATCTTCCTCATGGCAGAGCATCTCCCAGGCAAGGACAATCAGATGGCGGATCTGCTCAGCAGGCACAGCCATCAAATGCACGAGTGGGAGATACATCCATCAGTACTCCAACCGTACTTCCAAAAGAGGGGTCATCCAGAGATAGACCTGTTCGCCACGAAAGAGAACGCAAAATGCCAAAGCTTCGCCACCAGGTTCCCACACCCGCAATCACAGGGCAATGCGATGTGGATGAACTGGTCAGGCAGATTTGCGTACGCTTTTCCCCCAGCACCTCTGATACCGCTGGTGGCACGCAAACTCAGGCAGCACTCGATGACTCTCATCCTGGTTGCTCCAACATGGGCTCGCCAACCATGGTACACCACGTTTCTGGAACTCTCCGTGGTACCGCATCAAAGGCTTCATCTCACCCCCAGCCTTCTGACGCAGAGCCATGGCGACATTCAGCACCCAGATCCGCAACAGCTCAACCTGGCGATCTGGCTCCTGAAGTCCTAGAGTTTTTCTACCTCAATCTTCCGCCCGATTGCATGGACATCATTCGAGAGGCAAGGAAGCCCACTACTAGAGCTTGCTATGAGGCTAAATGGAAGAGGTTTGTGATCTACTGTGTTAACCACAATATTGACCCGCTAGATGCTTCCATTCAAAACATCATTTGTTACCTGTTCCACCTGTATCAATGCAATTTGGCGTACTCTTCCATCCGCATTCACCTGTCCGCTATGGCGGCATACCTCCAGAATAGGCAACATCTGTCGCTCTTTAAGGTCCCTGCGATCAAGGCTTTTTTGGAAGGACTCAAGAGAGTCATTCCACCAAGGACACCACCAGCTCCAGAATGGAACCTCAATGTGGTTCTCACCAGACTGATGGGTCCTCCCTTTGAGCCACTGCACTCTTGTGAGCTTCAGTTCCTAACTTGGAAGGTTGCGTTCTTAGTAGCAATCACATCGCTACGGAGGGTTAGCGAGCTGCAGGCGCTCACCATCCAAGAACCTTTCTTCCAGGTACACGCTAACAGGGTTGTGCTCCGCACTAACCCTAAATTCTTACCCAAGGTGGTATCTCAATTCCATATGAACCAGACAATTGAGTTGCCAGTGTTTTTCCAGAACCCAGAGACGCTGGCGGAGCGGATGCTCCACACCCTTGACGTTAAAAGAGCCTTGATGTACTATGTAGACAGGACAAAAGATTTTCGCAAGACAAAGCAGCTTTTCGTTGCTTTTGCCTCACACCACAAGGGAAACGCTATCTCCAAAGCTGGGATCGCTAGGTGGATAGTGAAATGCATTCAGATCTGTTATGCTAAAGCTAAACGCACTCTCACAATTCCACCAAGAGCCCACTCCACTAGAAAGTTGGGGGCCTCTATGGCTTTCCTGGGTAACATTCCCTTAGAAGATATTTGTAGGGCAGCTACATGGTCAACCACACATACTTTCACAAAGCATTACTGTGTAGATGTGCACTCTAAACAACAGGCAGCTGTTGGCCAGGCTGTTCTCAAAACGCTTTTTCAGACGGCTGCAGCTGGCACGGGCGGCCGCCGCTAATGGAGGGACTGCTATGTATTCTATGCACAGATATGAATTCAGCAGCCCACATGCCTCGAACTGCAAATGCTACTTACCAGTATGCATCTGTTCTTGGCATGTAGGGCTGCTGACATTCATATCGCCCGCCCTCCTCCCCGGCGCCTGTAGCAGCTGCAGCATTCATTTACATATATTTATATGCTCTTAGCATGGGCATCATTCACATACTTCACTCCATCTCTGCTAATGGCTAAAAACAATCTGGGGATGGAGGCGATGCTCATGCGCACTGTAGTCCAGGGGAGGAGCCACCTATCTCGTGATACTTCGAAGACTCTTCCAGGACAACAATGTGCAATCATCCGGACCCAACACTAGGCGGCGATCTATGCACAGATATGAATGTCAGCAGCCCTACATGCCAAGAACAGATGCATACTGGTAAGTAGCATTTGCATTTAAGTTGCACGATTTACAATGGTGCCCTAGGGGCACGACAAACCATATACTTGAAACAATGGAATGCGAGGAAAGAAAATACTGTAAGGAGATCCAGAGGCTGGAGGATCGCTGGGACTACGCTACCAACTAGGTAAGTAAGGAGCAGGCGGCCCACGGGACTTACGTGCAGAGTGGAAACTCTCACGCAAGATGCGTACCAACGTCTATGGATGCTACAGTTTAAAGAGTTACGGATTCCGGACGAACCCGGCTGGATGGAGGAAAAACAGTGGACCTGGACACTAGGATAGTGAACACTGACTTCAGCACCTAGAAGCTTTAGTTACCTAACCCACAGGCTGCAGGTGCATAGGGCTGAAGTGGTGTCGAGTTTGCTGCGTTGATCCTGAGGAAGCCTGAAACAAGTAGTTGCTGGAGTCCGGTGGTTCCAAGGATGGAACTAGGAAGAAGTAGTCCTGGAAGGGAAGGGGACAGAGTCTCGGTCACTAGCCAGTGACGGTGCTGGAACCAGGAGGGAACCAGATACTGTCGCCGCGATCAGGTGGAGGAAGGGACGCTTCTCTCTGTAGCTGCGCGGACCAGGAGCTGTTCTTTACGACCAGGCTGGGGGCACGAGCTGTCCCACGTAGTCTGCTGCTGCTGGCGGTGTTGGATTGTCGATCTGGTCAACAGGCCTTGGCAAGTGCAAGCCACGTGGTGGAACAAAGATGGCGTCTGGCGCGGACCAGGAGGGTCCGGGGTGCTTCTCTTTTACAAGGAAGCAAGGGCCAGTCTAGGGGACCAGACCAGCAGTGTTGAAATCTTCGGGTCGTCGTCTCAGAGGTCACTAGCCAGCCGGCAAGTGACCAGACAACAGGGAAAGCAGCAACCAGGCAAAAGGGGCTCCACACAGATCACGTGGATGCTGGGGGGGCTGGTCTTTGATGCAGGAGCTGCGTCGGTTTGGGGCTTCTCAGACCCCAGGGCACTCACTCGAGGATCCCTCGGCGGTCGTGCTGGAAGCGCTGTGCAGGTTTCTTCAAGATGGCCGTCTCCAAGTTGCTCGTCGCACCCACGGGTCCCAGCTGTGCTGTGGATGTAGGTAGAGGTCAGAGGAGTCTGGAGGTCCGGGTCTCGTCGAGCTGGGTCGTCTGGTTCTAGGAAGGAAGGACTTGCAGCAAACCGCACAGGAGCTTGATGGTGCCTGCGGAGCAGGATGGTCACTCCCTGACCATAGGGGAGATTCTTCAGTCTTCTGATATTCAGGAGGGCGAAGGTCAAGAGTTCTTCGTGGAAGTTGTCAAGATTAATCTAACTTGGAATGGGATCAGCTCCTACCTTTATTCAGCTAAAGGGGGCTGCACTACGACTAGGTCCCTCCCCTGGGTGGGACCAGGAAGGGGGGTGGTTACACCCCCTATCCTTTGTCCGGTCTTGTGCCAGCTCTGGGGCTGGAGTGCCCCAGGAACTGGTTTAGACCGGAGTATGCACAGGGACACCTTGTGTGCCCCAGGCATGTCTCATTCCTTTCAGCCCTGTCCTACCTAATACACAAAATCCTGTCTGGGGTGGTGCTAGCACCTCCCAAGACAGGAAACCCTTTGTCCAAGCCTCCCTCGCTGGAAGGACTCCCAGCAGCAGGAGGTCAGACTTGTGTCTGTGGTGGCAGCATCCATTTTGTGATGCTGGGGCTCGAGTTAACTTTAACCGGGGTTCACAGTTACATACATGTCGTGTCCCTCTAGAAGGGTGGAATGCTACCCCCGTCGCCAGAATTGGCGAGGGGGTAGTATTCAAATTCGTATGACACCTTACTCGACATGTTTTGATAATGCTATACCAAAGTTAGCATTTGACCGCGAGGTTCATAATGCACTTAAGAGTATATGATATAGCGTTATCATGGAACAGCTATTAGGACTTGGTTCCGCAAGCTGCAAACGGGCTCAGCTCATGCCAGAGCCCCATCTCACATAATTCCAAGCACTCTGCCTTCAGGATTGATAAGGCCTGTTATAGGAGTGACTGATAGGAATATATGTGTCCATTTTAGGTTTAGATATAGGGAACTATATCTAAAGCAAAGGGTGATTACACCACCTTGCCCCAGCTGTCGTGCAGCCAGTTGTCTGTTTAGATGGCCAGCCAGGGGTGGCATAATACATGCTTCAGCCCCTGGTAGGCCCTGGTTATACCTATGCCCTGGGTACCTATAGTACACTGTACTGGGACTGATAAGGTGGCCCAGTACCAATTGGTAAATGCACCTAAGGTACATGCTTGTCAATTTAGAGAGAGAACAGCTAGGCTGTGGGTCTGATTAGCAGGCCCACAGCCAGGGAAAGTCGTAAACCAGTGAAGCAAAAAGCAAAAATCGGGGTTGGCCATAGGATTGCAGACCCTACTCTCCTACACCAGTGTCCTACTTGGGAGACATGCGTGGTTACGCAATTCAGGGTTTAAACAAGAAGTGCAAACCACCATTTTAAACCAAACATTTAATCAGAACCAGTTATTTGGCCCAGAAGTAGACCCTACACTGGAAAAAATGAAGAAAGATACCAACACCGCAAAGTCTATGGGGGCTTTACAGTCCATACCAGCTAAAAGCTCCTTTCGTCGCTCCTTCTACAGAGGAGGCTCCAAACAAACTGGAGCAGGCACTACAACATTCTTCAAATCACAAACTTCCTCTAACAAGTGATACGTTAGAGGAGGATACAGAGCCAATAACCAAGGAAGAGGTCGCGGTAACAATAGCAACCGATCCTCTTCCGCCACAAAACAGTGACTTCCCTCTGCTCCCCCGCAGCATTCCACTCCTGTAGGGTGCAGATTAACACAGTTCCTGCCTGTCTGGAACTCCATTACAACAGACAAGTGGGTAAGACAGATTATCCAACATGGCTACTGCCTAGAACTTACAGCAACCCCTTCAACCATACCTCCCAGGCAGCGTCCAATGTCTACATACCATCTGACTCTGCTTCAACAGGAAGTTCTATCACTTCTACAAAAATATGCTATTCAAAAACTTCCTCTAGAAGAACAAGGAACAGGTGTTTACTCGCTGTACTTTCTAATTCCGAAGGATGGAACACAAAGGCCAATTCTCGACCTCAGGCCCCTCAACCATTACATACAATCAGATAATTTTCATATGATCACTCTACAACAAGTACTTCCACTGCTGCAACAAGACTACTTCCTTACAACCCTAGATTTAAAAGACGCCTACTTCCATATCCCCATACATCCTGCTCACAGAAAGTTTTTAAGGTTTGTACTTTAAGGACAACACTACCAGTTCAAAGTCCTTCCATTCGGAGTGACCACGGCACCACGGGTATTCACAAAGTGCCTAGCAGTGGTAGCAGCACATCTCAGAAGACAACAAATACATGTCTTCCCTTAACTAGACGACTGGCTCATAAAAGCCAAGTCATTCAGTACAACACACACATCAGACAGTTCAAACGTTGCACGACTTAGGGTTTACAATAAAGTAAACCAAATCGCACCTGCAGCCTTCGCATGTACATCCGTATCTAGGGGCTACATTAAATACGTATACAGCTATTGCGTATCCCAGTCCAGCCAGTATACAAAGCATTCAAGCCTTAGTCGCCACTTTTCAACACCAACAGTCTCTGCAAGCCAGGGTGTTCATGAGACTAATAGGCATGATGGCATCTTGCATCTTCATAGTACCACACACAAGATTGCAGATGCGTCCACTACAAGAGTGCCTAGCAAAACAGTGGAACCAAGCTCAAGGTCAACTAAAAGACCTGGTGTTGGTAGACAGCTGCACACATCGCTCTCTGCAGTGGTGGAACACCAAAAACTTGACAAAGGGGCGGCCGTTCCTCGAGCCTGTTCTACAAGTAGTGCTCACAACAGACGCATCCCTCACAGGATGGGGATCCCATCTTACATCATCCAACTCAGGGTCAATGGAACAATCAACAAAAACTGTTCCATATCAACCATCTAGAGCTGCTGGCAATATTCTTAGCACTCAAGACTTTTCAACTTAAAGTACAAAACAAAGCTGTCCTAATCCGGACAGACAATATGACAGCCATGTACTATATACAATAACAGGGGGACACACACTCTGCAAATGTCCCAGCTTGCACAGAACATTTGGAGATGGGACAATCCCATAAAACATACATCTGTAAGCGGAGCACCTTCCATGAGTTCACAATCAGATAGCAGATCTGTTCAGTCGGCAGTCACAACAGTTTCACGAATGGGAACTATATCCGCAAGTTCTCTTCCAGGGGATCCTCATCCATAATCATAAGCATTAGAATATTCCCGCCCATGCGCGTGACCCCGGAAGCACTATTATTATGTGCCCCACATATATATACTCGTGTGATCAAGGGCTTCAGGGCCCGAAACGCGTCATGGCGGACGAAGTGATGCACTTGACTGAATAAAGCAAGCAAATTTACCTAACTGGGTCCGGTTCATTATTTTGCAGCAAGCTGTCAGAAAAAATTGAATTCCTGTAACTCATAGATAGATAGATAGATCTATAGATATATATAGATATATATAGATATGTATGTATGTATGTTTATATATATATATATATATATATATATATATATATATATATATAATCAAGCAATAGCAGCCAAATACACAATAGAGCTGGATTATGCTGTAAAGAATTTCCACCATATATGGAACATAAGCATTAGAAACATGAAAAACAACTCCAAAGATTGTTTTGAAACTGTTTTAATGCTGAAAAAGCAGTAGAAATTCTCATTATATCCTGAAAGCATAGAAAGCTCCCAGGCTGCATTGCAAACAGTCTAAAAAGACTGAAAAGCTAACCTGTAGCTGCATGCTACAAAAAACTGACACCGTGCCTTGAAGGCACTCATGACCCCCAGAATCCCATCATGCCTCCGGGGTGATAGTTAGGTCAGTTGTTCTTTCTGGCTCCTTCAGGAAGGATTCTGGTTACACAGCTCCACTTTTTCTGATTTCTGACAGAAAATTCACTCAGTTTTCAACTTTTTTGACCTTACTTTAACGTTTTTCATCTGGTCAAGTAGGTTTTCTCTTGTTGGTTGGCTTTTTCATCTTAAAATTTCTTCCCTTTTTGACAAATGCCCTTCTTGTGGCAAGAAGGCAAAGACGGACAGCCATGAGGTATGCATTCTGTGCTTACCTGAAGACCATGACCCAAGGACCTGCCCTCATGTGAATCTCTGTCATCAAGAACTTTAAAAGACAGAGAGAGGATTCGTTTCTATGGCCTAGCCCATAGGTCTTCAAGAGGGAGGCCCACAGCCAAGAAGAGCTCAAAGGTCCAGAGAACCTTCAAAGGGTGAGTCTTCTCGTCCTACAGCTTCAGCGTCGGGCTCGGTGCTGACAAAGGAGCAACCGGTGGGTTATTCTTAAAAAAAAACGACGTGTATCACCGTGAGGTCGAGAGTTCATCATCGCTCGGGGTCAAGGCATGCGCCTTCGGAGCATTCGACGTCTAGGCACCATGAAAGGTCCAGATCGACGTCGAGACAACGTGAGCGAGCTGAACGCTCGGCTACAAAATCCAGGGATGGTTCAGTGATCCTATTGACGGAATCAGCCACCTGTCACTCTTCGGGCTCATGCATATCTCAGTCAAGATCCAGGAGTCCTGCCCGCAGATCTAGAAGTCCTGCCTGCATACCTCCCACAGAGGGTGTGCAGTTGTCTCCCAGATGGACTAGGCCTCTGCACAATTGGCGAGACTCAGGAGACACAAGACGGCTGCAGGAATATGTCAGCCCTGTGCACAGATCTCCACTGCAAAGACTGGTAGAGGAAGTGGATAGACATAGCCCTCCCAGGCGCAGAGAAAGATCGCCTGTGAGACAAGCTGCATCTCGTTCCCCTGCACGAGAAGTACGTTCAAGGAGGTCTCGCGAGAGGAGACGCAATCGTTCCCCTAGACAGGAGGTACCAGCCAGAAGATCTAGAGAAAGAAGAGCTCGAACACCAGCTACTTCTTCTAACTCTTCTACCCGCTCTCCCGTACGGGATTACTCCACCACCTTGGTTGATAGCCCTATCTCTAGGGTTTCCCCGGTGGACGATATCAACACCTACCATGATGTCCTACAGAGGGGTGCACTGAAACAAGATGTCTGTACCACAGGTCTCCACGACAGTCCTCTTTGAGACTCTTCACCAAAAGTCGGGGTCTCGTCCAGTGCTACCGTTGGTCCCAGGGATCATGGATCCGGTCAATGATATGTTCCTGGCTTCAGCATCAGTAAAAGCGGTGCCGGCCCGCATCCAGAAGAAGTATAAGGCTTCACCCTCTGATCCGATCTTTGTGAAAGCGGACCCTCCCGCCTACTCAGTAGTTGTGGCAGCGGCACGGAAGACCTACTCAGTCTCTCCCTCCTCCTCAACTCCTCCTGACAAGGACAGCAAGTTGCAAGACTCGTGGGGCCGCAAGGTGTGCAGTTCTGCCGCTTCAAAGGTTTCTAGCGCGGCTGCGCTTTTAGGCAGGTACGATAGAGCCTTATGGGACTCAATAGAGCGTTTTAAATCAAAATTGCCTAAGGAGGACCAGCAAGACTTCGAGGAGACCCTGACGGATGGAAGCCTGGTGACTAATCAGATAATTAGCTCTGCTGCAGATGGAGCAATACTGACGGGACATACCTATGACCATGGGGTATGTGCCAGACGTTTGTCGTGGCTGCGCCTGACAGGCCTCAAGCCAGATGCGCAGTAACGCATCCTAAACCTCCCATTTACCGGCAAATCTCTCTTTGGCCAACACACGAATGACGAAATGAGTCGGATGAAAGCCGAGCTCGACAGTCAAGGCAGTCGGCCTAGAAAAAAAGAGTTCAAACGCCGTTTCAAGACCAAAAAAGGCCAAGGGGTTCAACAGAGGGTTCAAACCCCTCAGTGGTTCTGAATCCCAGGGCAAGACCCAGTTTCGGGGTGGTAAAGCCAACGGAGGTAGAGGTCACCAGCAGTCCTCTACTTCGACGAGAGTTGGAAAACAATGAGCACTGGCTTCCTCTAGCGCCGTTATCCACTCCAGTGGGAGGAAGTGTTTCAAAACATGTGACAGAGTGGGGCAGCATCACGAACGATCAGTGGGTGCTGAATACACTGCGCAATGGATATGTTCTTAGTTTTCGTGCGCCTCAACGGGACATTCACCCAAAGAAATCTCGTCCGCACCAACTCGATCTGCTCCGAAAAGAGGTGAAGGCTCTTCTCCAAAAACGAGCTATAGAAGAGGTGCCTCCCTCTTAAAGGGGAAAAAGAGTCTACTCCAGATACTTTCTTGTCCCCAAAAAGGATCAGGAAAACAAGTTACGGCCCATCCTGGAACTTCGTGTTCTGAACAAGAACATAGTCAAATAGAAGTTCCGCATGCTTGCTCTTCACCAAATATGTCCACATCTGCAAGTAGGAGATTGGATGTGTTCGATGGACTTGCACGATGCCTACTTCCACATTCCAATTGCCATGCGACATCGGAAGTTCTTAAGATTTCTGGTGGGCAGCAAACACTACCAGTACAGGGTCCTGCCTTTCGGTCTAAAGTCTGCTCCGAGAGTCTTCACCAAATGCATGGCAGTGGTGGCAGCCTTCCTGCACAAAAAAGGACTTTTAGTCTATCCCTACCTAGACGACTGGCTCATAAAAGGCCCATCTCCTCAACGGGTAGAGAAGGACTTCCACCTTTGCCTGCTACAATTGCACAGACTCGGCCATCACGTCAACATGGAGAAGTTGGTACAACTACCAACCCAATCCATACACTACCTGGGCTCTGTTCTGGATGCATAATTGGGAAAAGCGTATCCTTCGGGGGAGAGTATTTTCTATGCAGCAGAAGTGCAGAGTTCTGCTACAGTGCCAGAATCCAACAGCGCGTCAAGTAGCGTCTCTGCTGGGTTCCATGGCGTCCTGCATCTTCCTGATTCCTCACGCCAGGCTGAGGATGCGACCTTTGCAACAGGCTCTGGAGGATCAATGGGATCAGTCCGACAGGGCTCTGGGAAGACCGGATCTTTCTTTCCCAGTTGACAAAGACCTCCATCAAATGGTGGACTCACCCTCGCAACCTTCTGGTGGGAGTGCCTTTTCACCAACCTCTCCCGACAGTCTATAATCACAGACGCGTCTCTCCAAGGCTGGGGAGCACACATGTGGTGTCTTCAGATTCAAGGAAGGTGATCAGCAAAAGAACAGACCTACCATATCAACATGCTGGAGCTTCGAGCAGACCATCTGGCTCTGAAACCCTTCCTTCCTGCTCTCGAATCCCACTCAGTTCTAATCCAAACGGACAACACGACGACCATGTTCTACCTGAACAAGCCGGGCGGAACTCGGTCGCGTCCTCTCTCTCTCTCTCTCTGGAGGCACAAGCCATATGGCACTGGCTGCTCGCCAGGAGCCTCACAGTAGTAGCGGTGCATCTCCCAGGAGAACTAAATATCAAGGCCAACACACTCAGAAGGCACTTCGAAGATCAGCCAGACTGGGTGCTGCACGACATGGTGGTGGCAGACCTCTTCCATCGCTAGGGTCGTGCAGAAATAGATCTGTTCGCGGACAACGAAAACTCAAAAGGCCACGCCTTCGCGTCCAGATTCCACCGTCCCGGGACAAGGTGGAATGCCCTTTAGATGGACTGCTCAGGGACATTTGCTTATGCATTTCCTCCTCTGCCCCTGATTCCGAAGGTGCTATCCAAACTCATCAGATCCAGCATGACCATGATCCTGGTAGCCCCAGACTGACCTCTGCAGTGGTGGTACCCGGACCTTCTACAACTGTTGGTGCTTCCACCCAGGAGACTGCCCTGCAGGCCGGACCTGCTGACCAAGATGGGGGGAGGATTCTGCATCCCAACCTTCCCTCACTGCACTTAACAGCATGGCTCCTGAGGTCCTACAATACGGACATTTAAATTTTCCACCTGATTGTATGCACATTTTAAAGGAAGCGAAACGACCCTCGAAAAGAACGTCTTGTGCGTTTAAATGGAAGAGGTTTTTTCTTTGGTGCAGAGAACGTCACTTTGATCCCTCATCAGCACAGGAGGAGGTGATTCTGCCTTACCTCCTGTACCTAGCAAAATCTGGTCTTTTTTATTTTTTGCAAGACCTTTATTGCAAACGTGCTCACAAACACAGCAGAATGCCTACAACCCTATACAGGGCCGGCTGCCATCAAATCAACAGTAGGTATCCGCAAACACATATCAAAGGATCTCAGGCAGGGACAGTCCAAGAACGTAGAGGGCAAGAAGTGTCCACAGTTCAAGTCAATATCATCCTCCACATGCGTTCCCCGCTCATCACCTATAGGCCTTATTTTATAGTTTTTATACAGAACAGCAACAACCCACACCCCCCAAACCCAAACCATCCCGGTCCCAGGTCACAGTAAAGTTCAACGTATTAATGCGGAATGGTAAAACAATGTAGAAGGTACGCAAGGTACTGCCATCAGTCGTACAGGCAGTGCAACCCCAGATACGAAATTCATCATGTGCCATCAGTCATCGTGCAAGAACAGTGAAAATTACAGATAGGACAGCCCCCCCAAGGAGCCACACTCACCAGCAGAAATAGATATCCCATTGGCGACAACAACTCAGCCCAACCATTCAGTCATGCAAACCCTCAGGCACACCGACACCAGGCATTCAATCCCCGCCCTCGCCATCAGAACCGTCCTCCTCCTCCAATGCAAGCATATATGTAGTGTATGGAGCCCAAATGTCCCGCGGACGTGACTTTTCGGGCAGAGTTTCAGCATAGCAGGTTAACTGATCCCTGCAGTAGGCCAGGTCCTTTAACCACAGTTGCACATCGGGCGCTCACCTGCCACCCCACACCATAGCCACCCTCCGCTTAACAAGCTGCAATGCCAGTACAATCAATTTCCGCTCCCCACAAGGCACTCCAGAGGCAAGCCGTAGCAAGCATAGCCGTATATCCATCGCAACCTCCGTGGCCGTCATCCTAGTCAGCGCCTCAGTCACAGCCAACCAGAATCCATACACCCGGGCACACCCCCACACCAAATGCACGAAATCTGCATCATCCTCTCCACACCGGACACACTTCGCAGTGTCCCGAAGACCATATCTGACCAGCTGTGCTGGCGTGTAATACCATTGATGTAGAAATTTAAAGTGGAGTAGGCTGAAATTGCCATTAGCCACGTAGCCCCCAGTCATGGAGCAGCATTCAGTCCATTCCTCATCCGTTAACGGCTCAGGTAGACTCCTATCCCATCTGGCACTAGCCAGTAGAGCCCCCCCCCTTCGTCTTCTTGAGCAGCACGGTATAGTCTGGAGAGCAGTTTAACTCTGTCTGTCGCGGTGTAGAGTAATTGCAAAGCGCCCAGTGTCAAGGGTTCCTCCGGATATGTAGGATATAAGAAGTGTAGGGCCGCACGGAGTCTAACATAAATGAAGGTAGCCATGACCACATTCGTGGACTGCTCCGTCACAGTTTGCAATGGAAGGAACTTGGCCCCGGGGAAGAGATCCCCCAATGTGTGGCGACCAGCACCCTGAAGGACCTGCAACCCACCAATTTCACTCGATACCGAGATATCCGAATGATACAACAGCGGCATGCCAGGAGCATAGAGCGGTAACCTGCCAGCTCTCCTACCAAGCTCACGCCAGGCATTCGCTGTGGAACGGACTGTATCCACCTCACCCTTGTCAAATACCGAGTGAGTGTTACCCACCATAGCTCTCAACGGGTACGGCAGAACAGCGCTGGCCTCAAGTGCCACATGAGGAGTGTACGGGGGCGCGGACACCCAATAGGCAGCAAAGTGCGCCTGTGCGCACAAGTAATATAGCTTCATATCCGGCACAGCAAAACCACCCATTGCGTAGGGCTTAGTCAGCACATCCCACGTCACTCGTGGCTTCTTGCCAGCCCAGGTTAAGGTAGTCAGCAAAGAGCGCAGCTGTGCAAAGAAGTGTGAGGTCAGTCGAAGTGGTATGTTTACAAAAAAAGATACAAAAATTTCGGGAGGACAACCATCTTGATTAAAGACACTCGATCAGCCAGGGTGAGAGGAAGCTTAATCCACGAGCTACCTGATCCTCCAGTTTGGAGACAGCCACACCATAATTGGCTCTAATAACCTCCTGACTATCCCGATGAATCTGGATCCCAAGGTAGCGCACCGAATCCACAGCCCACTCCAGTGGAAATTCCAGAGGGAACGGAACGGTGACGTCAGTGAGAGGCAGCATAACCGATTTATCCCAGTTGATAGTCAAACCAGAATGCCGGCCAAACCGGATGAACTCCCGAAGGATAGGTTCAAGATGGCGTGCAGGCTCGCGCACATAAAGCACCATTTCATCGCCATACATGGACACAGCCAACGAACGAAGGGGGAATTTCAGAGCCGCGTCTGCATACCTTTGCCTCAGAACACAGGCCAGGGGCTCCATTACTATAGCAAACAATAAAGGTGAGAGGGGGCAAGCCTGCCGAGTGCCCCTCCGCACCGGGAATGAGTTCGAGACATGGCCGTTGACCCGCACACGGGCCACCGGGTCAGTGTAAAGAAGAGTCACCAACGATGTAAAAAAGAAGGGCACCCCCATGCGATGTAAAATAGCTATCATATACCTCCATGCCACTGAGTCGAATGCCTTCGCGGCATCAAGCATAACAGCCACTGCAGCCAGTTCCGGTTTGAGTAAATGTAATACAGCAAAAAGAGCCCTGAGATTGTGGGTGGTAGACCGAAGCGGTATGAACCCCGACTGATCAGGCAGCACCATTACCGGAAGTAGCAGCCGCAGGCGAGTTGCAAGCACCTTAGCTATAATCTTAACGTCAGTGTTCATTAGTGAGAGGGGACGATACGACTCACAGTGGTCTGGAGGCTTCCCGGGCTTCGGCAATGCAACCAGCAGTGCCTCCCTCATCGTGGTCGGGAACTGGCCCCGGTCCACAGACTCCTCCAGCACCATCGCCAAGTGTGGAAGCAAAAGATCAATATACTCCTTATAGAATTCGGCAGGCAAGCCGTCCGTGCCAGCAGCTTTCCCATTAGGAAGAGCAGCAATCGCGTCCCGAAACTCCTCCTCTGTGATGTGGTGCATTAGGAATTCTTGCTGACCTCTCGAAAGCCAAACCAAAGCTATATCATCAAAGTACTGAGCTATTTCTTCCTCCGTCGCTGTCTCCCGATACTCATACATACCCTCATAATATCTTTCAAAGCAACTCAGGATGCCGGGCGTGTCAGTCACGACCTCCCCTCCATCCACAATCTCCTGCACCGCACAATGCTTGGCCCATGGTTCCCTTATGCGATCCGCCAGCCCTTTCCCCGGTCTGCCCCCCTCCCCGTAATAGCGCGCCCTGGTGTGTTTGGATAAGAACTTCACCTCCTGATCGGCCAGCTCGTTGTATTCGGAAAACTTTGATCTAATGTCGGCTAGTAGAGCTTCCCCAGGGCAGTCCTCCAACTGCCGCTCCAACACCAGCAACTCCCTTTCCAACCTAGACATGGAGTCTCTCAGTGATGTCAGGATTCCGGATTGAAGGCCAATACACGCCCCACGAATAGTCACTTTAAAGGCCTCCCACACTGTGCACATACTATCAACCGTGACGACATTTTTCTCAAAGAACTCTACAATAATAGTCCTGAGTCGCTCGAGGAGCACCAAATCGGTCAAGGTTCCCGGAGATAAGCGCCAAGTGAACGGAGCAGGCGTACACGACGGCACCTGCAGCAGCAAGCGAACCGGCGCATGGTCAGAGAGCGTGCGCGGTAAATGGTCAACCTCCAACACCCATCCACTCACATCCCGGGTCACCAACCAGTAATCCAATCGCGACCAGGTGTCGTGAGCTGAAGTATAACAAGTACCCTCGCTCCTCCCCGGGTGCTTCAAACGCCATACATCAACCATTCCCAGTCCTTGCATACCCTCATGAACCTCAGCAGCCGCTTTCTTCCGTACCCAGGGCTTGTCCTGTTTCCTGTCCATTTCCCCATCCACGATCACATTAAAATCCCCACCGCAAATTACAGCTGACTGTGGCAACATGTATACCTTATTCCAAAGTGCAACATAGAAATCAGGGTCATCCACATTAGGTCCATACACATTAATGAGCGTGACAGGGGAACCGCATAAAGTACCATGCACAATAATATAGCGCCCTTCCTTGTCAATGTCTTCATGTATCGTAACAAATGGCACAGACTTTTTAATCAATATCATCACACCACGTGCATATGAGTAGTTCGACGCCAGTCTAACTCCCGCTCATCTCCGACCCACAGTTTCCGCAGCTTTGCCCCATAGATGTGTCTCCTGTAAGAAAGCGATATGCGTACCATGCCTGTTTAGAAACGCCAACATTTGTCTAGTCTTTTGAGGGCGGTTCAACCCCCTCACATTCCAAGTAACACATGCAATTTTACCCCCCCCCGGCCATCCACCCAAAGTTGACACGCATCCCTAAACCAGCAGGGCCACCCCCCCCCTGTCTAGAAGGAGCACAATGCATAGAGCCCAGCAACCTCCGGAGCCCAGTAAGGAGAGTCACCCTCATCGGGTAACACAAGGCCCAGGCACTGCCCAACCCCGGCCCTACCTCTACATACCTCCCATCATACTCAATGCAATACTGTGACCATACCCAGGATCGAAACATACCCCCCAATCCCCCACCACCCACTTCAGCGTCCCCAACCTGCCAAAGCCGACCCCAGCCCCCCTCCCCCAACAACCCCAACTGTATGTTCATAAATGTGTGGGGATCTCCCATAAGTGGGGACGCAGTGGCGCACAGCTCCCGCCAGAAATCTGACGAGAGAGCGGACCGCGTAAGCGATAATGAATTCCCGCTCCCCCCCCCCCCCCGACACTCAGAGCATTAAGGATCCCTGCAAACCATGTCTGCCCAGCAAGTGCAACAGAGCAATCGGCTCTCCCACCAGGATCCCATCAAGTAGAAAATAAACCACAATAAGCAAATATCAAAGGTCACATGAGTAACAACATACCAGTCATATATCACCCTATGCATAGTCACAGTGGGGCACAATCCAAAAGTCGATTTAAACACAGTATTTACATGCCAATCCTCATCTACCCCATAAATGAGTCACAAGGCAATATTAGGAGTACCGTAGACAACCAGCAATAGCAGAGGCTCGCCGAATAAAACAGGGTGAAGAGCACAGCAAGCCATAGATGGACACTGTACCAAGTCGTATCGCATCCAGCAGGGTTAACTCCGTCAGTTGAAAATCGCCTATTCTACATCCTCCATGAGGTCCCCTTCCCCTTCCTGCTGTCCATTGGAGTCCCTTTTACGTTTTTTCTGTTTTTTCGCGTAGTCCATGGCAGCCTTAGGGGTAGCAAAGATTTTGTTGTCCGATGGAGGTCCTATTCGAAGACGCGCCGGGTACAACATGGCGTATGGAATGTTCTCGTCTCGCAGCAGTTGCTTCACTGGAGCGAACTCCTTGCGCGCTGTTTGCACCGCCACAGTAAAGTCAGGGAAGAACTCCAGCTTATTCCCTTGGTACTCAATGGTGCCCTTCTCCCTGGCTAGCCGAAGTATAACATCTCGGTCCCTGTAGTTAAGTATACGAGCGATAACAGGGCGCGGGTTGGCTCCAGGCACAGGCCGCTTTGCCAGGGAACGGTGCGCCCGCTCCACGATGAAGACCTTCGAGAACTTATCCGAGCCAAAAATGTCCACCAACATTCTCTCCATAAAGTCTTCCATCCGACCCACATTGGTGGACTCCGGAAGGCCCGTGACGCGAATGTTGTTTCGTCTGGACCTTCCTTCCAACTCCTCATTCTTCGCCTGGATCACAGCCAGCACCCTCTCCATGTTGAACACCTTAGTGGTCACCGTGGCCAGTCCATCTTCTGTAGCAGACACCCTCTGCTCCACCTCGCCCATTCGCTCGTTCTGCCGATCGAACTGCGTCGCCATATGGTCGAGCCTGTGATTGACCGCCTCCATGGTGCATTCAATGGATTGCAGCGTTTTTTGCATCGCCACCAACGTGGTCTCCAGATTCGGGGCGCCGCCAACTGCCCCCGAAGTTTCAGCGCCCGGCGGCGATTGTGAGGAGGACGTCGCCGTTTTCTTCGCCTCAATGTTGATCTTGGGCTGATTGCGCTCCGGCCTACCCATGGCGCCTCCACAACGCTCAACCTGGCCCAGGGGCAGCAACCCACGTGGTCGCGGGCCTAGTCTATCTTCACCCCGGCAGTCGCAGTTCAGGGATTAACAGTGTACCCAAAGCGGTAGGCCAAGAGCCGCAGGAGCTTCAGTAATCCTCCTGATTACACAGAGTTGCAGCGCAAAGGGTCTTCCAAGCACACCGGATAGGAGCACACCTCCAACTATCAGCCGCTGTGTCTCAACGCCGGTGCGTACCCCAGCCAGGCGAAGCTCGCTCGGCGAGGCCTAGCGCGGCCTAGCGCCACCTCCGCAGCCCCGGTCTCGCGTAGGCCAGCGCCCCACTCACCACCACCGGCGGGGCAGGATTCAAATTCGCTCGGGCACCAGGTCGCCGTCCACCGAGCTCCATCCACGCCCGCAGCTCAGATCACAGGATACCAGCTGGAGTGGCCGTGCAGGCGGAGCGGATCCCAAACTCCAAGCCGGTGGGCGGACCACGCCACCAGCTCACACGCCTCCGGTCGTCCGGCAGCCAGCCGACGGCAAGTCCGAGAACTCGGGCCAAACAACCCTCTCAGCCAGGGGAGAGCACCTCACTCGAGTCCCAGGCACTTCAGGTGAGTGTTGCCATCGAGTCGGGGGGGAAAAAGCAGCAGAATATACAGGATTTTACAGCAAATTATGGACGGTCCCGGCAGAGCCTCAAATACGTGCGGCCATCTTGCTCCGCGCCCTCTAGCGTCCCTCAGCAAAATCTGGTCTTAAATATGCCTCTATCAGGGTGCACCTCTCGGCCATTACGGCTTATAGGAAGTCTCCTACTCAGCCCTCCTTCTGATAGATGGAGGTGGTCAAGGACTTCTTACAGGGGTTGAAGAAAGTGTACCCCCTATCAGAAAACCTTCTCCTCCGTGGGAATCACACCTAGTATGTTCTAAGTTGATGCACCCCCCCCCCCCCCCCCCTCCCCCCGAACCCATCCACAGAGCTTCTTTGCAACACGTATCGTGGAAGGCCGCCTTTCTAGTTGCAATTACATCAGCGCGCTGAGTAAGTGAAATACAAGCGCTGTGTACAAAAGAACCCTACACTGTTTTCCATCACAACAGAGTAGTCTTAACCCCTTCGATGCTCATGACGAGCTCAGCTCGTCATGCAGTACACTGGTCGTGTGCTTATGACGAGCTGAGCCCGTCATGAACAATGGATTTCAAGCACTTTCAGCACAGAGGGGGAATTGCTGCAGCAGTGATAGTGTTAAGGGCACATCCATCGTTTTTCCCTAAGGTTGTTTCTGATTTTCATTTAAATGTCTATTTCTCTTCCTTCTTTTTTTCCAAACCCTACGACTCCGGCTGAGCGGTCTCTGCAATCTTTAGATCTCAAAAGAGTCCTTAAATTTTATTTGGAAAAGACCAAAGAGAGTAGGAAGACTGACCAATTGTTTATCAACTATAGCCCACTGAGAACGGGCTTTCCATCTGCCAAGAGATCCATCTCCAGATGGATCGCCTCCTGTATTAAATTGGCTTATCAGCTTGCAGGCAAGCCCTTACTTTTGTCACCTAAAGCATACTCGACTAGGGGGAAAGCGGCCACAGTAGCTTTCCTGCATGATGTCCCTATGTCCGAGATTTGCAAGGCTGCAACCTGGTGATCAGTTCATACCTTTACAAGGCATTACTGTCTAGAATCTGATTCCAGGGCTGATACTCAAGTAGGACAAGCCTCTTTGAGGAATCTATTTGGGTAGCCTGCGGCCTATACAAGCTTAGTTGTTTCTAGGCTTAGTATTGTTATTACTGCATTGTTACTCCTTTTCCCCCAGGGAGATGGTGAGGCTCGCTATTCTATTCTAATGCTTATAACTATTGATGAGGATCCCCTGGAAGAGAAGGATTAGTTACTTACCTGTAATCCTAGGTTCAAGGCATGTAGGCTGCTGAATTAATATCTGTGCATAGATCGCCGCCTAGTGTTGGGTCCGGATGATTGCACATTGTTGTCCTGGAAGAGTCTTCGAAGTATCACGAGATAGGTGGCCCCTCCCCTGGACTACAGTGCGCATGGGCATCGACTCCATCCCCAGATTGTTTTTTCCCCCATTTGGTTCGGATGTCTTTGGTTCCCTCTTGTCGGAATCGATAAGAATTAACTTAACTTGACTTGAGGCCAAAAGGTCTTTAGACTCGCGTCGGTATTGTCTTGCGTTCGGCTTCGCAACTTTTCCTCGGCTCCGAGCCGAGCTCTGTACTTCCGCGTGCTTTCGGCGCGGAGGGCCTAGTCCACGCTCCAGACTCTTCGACCATCATGGACCGTAGTCCATTCAAGAGATGTCCGGTGTGTTACTCCAAGTACCCACACATTGACGTCCATCTGGTGTGCAACAAGTGCCTGTCGCCGTACCACGACGAGGCCAAGTGTATGGCCTGTTCGAGATTCCGGTCCAAGAAGACACTCAAGCTCCGTCGAGCTGCGCGCCTGGAGGCCCAACAATCTGCACCAGCGCCTATGGACATTTTCGATGCTGGGGAGGTCGAGGATGAAGATATCCAGGACATCTCAAAATCTAACCCCGCGTCGGAGGTAGAGGACGACTACGACTCTGAGGCCGAAGATTTCGGTGAAGTCGTCGAGGAGATAGGAGACGACGATGGGGCCCTTGGGGCCATGGAGGATAGCTCGGACGAGGAGCTTCCTCAAACTGACTCTGGGGCCGTTCCGATCAATAAGGCCCAGGTCGAGGGATCACCTTCGGGCCTTACCCAAGACCTTGATGCGAGTTCCTCGGCCCCGCCTGCTGGCCCGGCCACGGACATTGGTACCGATTCACTCCCGGTGAAACAGAAACCGAAAGTGCAATCTACGGTCTCGACGCCACAGATATCGAAACCGAAAGTGCGCATCGCATTGATCGGATCGAAGACTTCGGAGGCCTCGCGCCGAAGAAATCTAAGATGGCCGTCGAGCCGAAGGGACACGTCAAAATGGCCGACCCGAAGGCAGCTACGTCGAAGCCGAAAGTAAAGGGGTCGGACACGGCCGCATCGGCACCAAAGGCAGTCGATGCCGGCAAGGGTCGACTCGATCACAAGAAGACGGTCGACGACCCCAAGAGGTCTCTTACCGACCCGAAGAAGCGGCCCGACGACCCGAAAGCCCTCTCTGCCCCGCTTCCACACGACAAGGCCAAGGGGGCTGCGCTAAGTTTGTCGGCTCCGAAGGGGACCTCGAAGGAATCCACTCCGAAACCAACCTCTAAGGAGTCCGTCGAACCGGCACGTCCGTCTGTCGCGTTCACTAAAAAGGTCACAGAGTCCCTGCAGCGCATAAGGGACGGCGCCGCAGCAGTCGAGCCAAAGGACCCTCCGCCGGCCAAGCCTCTGGAGAAACCGGCGAAGGCGCCCACGCCGATCCTTTTTACCTTGCCGCCTAAGACGGCGCCGAAGGCTTTCGCTGCTAAGCCGGAGGCCGGCGTGCCCGAAAAGGTCTCTTCGACGCCGAAGGCATCGATGGTGGTCCATGGCCCGCGGCCTCGACAGCTTTCAGAGGAGGAGCGTCAAGAGCATTTCATCGACGCCGACACCGGCAGGCTTTCCCTCCTGAAGAGGAAAATCACCCCGGAGACCCCATTGGAGTCTTACAAGATCCCACTAAAGCGGAAGATGAACTCTGCTGGTACTCCAGCCTTGGTGGAGCCCATTTCACCACAAGCTCACGAAGTCTCGCCCACCCACTCCGATGTAGACGCTGGTGAGGGCGATGACTAAGATGAATATAGCTATCCAGGCTACACAGACCCAGAGGATGTGGCAGAGCCCTGGTCTGGTGCTGGTGAGCCTGGGGACCCACATTCTGGGCAGGACCCTCAGCTCTTCTCCGCTAAAACTTCGCCCACTGAAGACTCTGCGGCTTTCAATGCCCTCATTGAGCGGGCAGCAGCCAATCACAACGTCCAGCTGCATGCTGACCCTGTGGACGTAGACTTCCTCTTTGACACCTTTTCTGTCTCAGAAAAGACGGTGAAAACTCTGCCAATGCTGAAGGGTGTTTTAAAGCACGCTGCTGAAGTCTTCAAAGAGCCCACCAGGGATAGAGCCATCAACCCAAGGATCGACAAGAAGTATAAGGCAGCGCCTACAGATCCAACTTATATTAGGGGACAGTTGCCTCTGGACTCCCTGGTTGTCTCAAATGCCCGGAAGAGGGCCAACTCGCAGACTACGGGTGATGCTCCTCCCCAGACAAAGAATCGAAAGTCTTTGAAGCTTCAGGGAAGAGAGTAGCAGCGCAGGCAGCCAACATATGGCGCATCTCAAACACACAGGCGCTCCTGGCGCGCTATGACAGGGCACACTACGATACCCTAGAGACCCTTTTGCAACACCTCCCCGATCAATATAAGGAAGGGGCTGAGATGCTAATACAGGAGGGGAAGCTGATCTCCAACGCTTCCATAAAGTGCGCTCTAGACGCGGCTGACACCGCCGCACGCGCCATTAACACTAGCGTTATGCTTCGCAGACATGCCTGGCTAAGAATATCTGGGTTCAAACCGGACATTCAAACCACCATCTTGAACCAAACGGTCAACCCAGATCACCTGTTTGGCCCTGAGGTTGATACCACCCTTGACAAAATGAAGGACACCAACACTGCAAAATCCATGGGTTCCTTACAGTCCCAGCAGTTTCGGAGTGGGTCCTTTCGTCGCTCCAATACCAGAGGCACCTCAAGGGGTCAACTTTCGCAGTCCGCGCAGTTCTACAAAGGCAACACCCAGACTACTTATGCCAACAAGAGTCGAGGTGGATACCGCGGCAACAGCGCCAAGGGCAGAGGACGTGGAAACAACAGCTCCAGGTCATCTACCGCCAACAAACAGCGACGCATTGTCACTGCCCCCGACCACACAACACCGGTCGGGGGGAGACTCCAGCAGTTCCTGCCCGTGTGGAAGTCCATCACCACGGACAGGTGGGTCAGAAAGCTTATCCAATTTGGTTATTGTCTGGAGCTCACATTCACTCCACCCAACATACCCCCAAAAAACCGTCCTATGTCAGGCGAGCACTTGCACTTATTGCAGCAGGAGGTCAGTCATGCTGCAAAAAAAGGCAATAGAGCTCGTGCCCATGCAGGAAAGAGGCACAGGAGTTTACTCCCTGTACTTCCTGATTCCAAAAAAGGACGGATCCCTCAGGCTCATTCTGGATCTCAGGCCACTCAACTTTTACATCCTGTCCGAGCATTTCCACATGCTAACATTGCAGCAGGTTCTCCCACTGCTGCGACAGGGGGACTTTCTGGCAACTTTGGACCTGAAGGATGCGTACTTCCACATTCTGCTACATCCTTCACACAGAAAATACCTCCGGTTCACCATCCAAAACCAGCACTACCAGTTCAAGGTTTTGCCTTTCGGGGTCACCACGGCACCCAGGGTATTCACAAAGTGCCTGGCGACGGTCGCGGCACATCTACGACGTCACAACATCCACGTCTATCCCTATCTGGACGACTGGCTCATCCAAGCGAAGTCAGCCCAGCGGTGTGCCGACCACGTGTCACACACCATTCACCTCCTGCACGATCTGGGATTCTCACTGAATTACCCAAAGTCCCACCTCCAGCCCGCCCATATACGGCAGTATCTGGGTGCGACCATAGACACTCTGGCGGCCACAGCCCAGCCAAATTCAGTGAGAGTCAGCAGCATTCAGTCGCTGATCCAAAAATTCAGACCTCAACACTCGCTTCCAGCAAGAGTGTTCATGCAGTTGATAGGCATGATGGCCTCCTGCATCTCCATTGTCCCGCACGCCAGACTACATATGCGCCCGCTTCAGGAGTGCTTAGCACGTCAGTGGACTCAGGCTCACGACCAGTTGAAAGACCTAGTGTTGGTGAGCGGTCGGGCATACAACTCTCTGCATTGGTGGAATCCACGAAACCTTTGCAAGGGCCGACCGTTCCAGGAGCCTGTGCCACAGATTATCCTGACAACGGACGCTTCTCTTCAGGGATGGGGAGCGCATGTACTCCAATACACTGTGCAGGGACTATGGACGCAGCAACAGGGGAAGATGCACATCAATGTTCTAGAACTGATGGCGATCTTAATGGCATTGAAAGCATTCAAAGTACATGTATGCAACAAGGTTGTGTTGATTCGGACGGACAACATGACGGCGATACTGAGCATGGGAACTGAGGTACCATTCGGCCATAACTTGGATGCCGAATTGCATGTACATTTGTGAAATGGTATAGAAATAACAAAGAACAACGAGAGATAGTTATTTCACCCTGTGGAACTGTATAAGATCTTGTAGATGGTCGTGAAAAGAATGATGTTGGACTATGTACACGTTTGAAATTATCATGCAATC